>NC_052533.1:103412011-103459511 GCF_016699485.2 Gallus gallus | reverse complement strand
GCTTCCCCTCTTCTCCTCGCCCGGTCCCGGTGTGGGGGTGGGGCGGCCGAAGTTCCCGGTGCGGGGCCGGAGTTGGGGCTGTGGAGGAATGTGGCGGCGGCTATCACGTGAAGCGGCCCCTCGCTCGCTCTCTCGCTCGCTCGCCGCGGAGGGGGGCATGTGCGAGTAGGGGGTGGGGGGGGGGGAGAGGGTGTCGATAAATAAACACGTACATCCATACATCCACTCTGGGGATGGGAGGGAAAGGGGGTACCGCGGGAGGGAGCGCGGCCCCCGGGCGAGCGGGAGGAGGGGGACCCGCAGGAGGACAAAGGGCGGCTTGTGAGGAGGCTGCGGCGTCCCGGCCCGGAGCCCCCCCCACTCCGCCTCCCCGCCCCGCGCGGCCTGGCCTCGCCGCCGCCCCTCCGCCCGCCCGCGGCTCCCCCTGAGGAGCGGCCGCCCCCCGAGGAGCCGCTGGCCCGGGTGCCCGCGCGGGGAAGGCGGCAGCGGCGGCGGGAGGGTGGCTGTCACCTCCCATCACCATCTCTTTCTCTCTCCCTGGATGCGCGCCTTCCTCCGGGTCGCGGCAGTGGAGTTGAATAAAGCCTGAGTTGCGTCAGGTCAGCAACGCGAATAAGTTGGCCGCTTTGCGGGTGGGGGGAGGCCTGAGGCTGCCGGGAGGGGGGCAACTTCTGGAGGCTGGGGCTGCGTGTGTGCGCGTCGGGGGGGCGCGGACCCTCCGCTGTCCCCGAGGGGCGGTGTGGGCCCGGTGCCGCCGCCGGGGAGCGGGACCGGGCAGCGCTGCGCCTCGCTCGCTTGGAACAACTCTTTCCAGGAGTTGCCCGCCTCGAGTCTTCCTGTTGACTTCGGTGAGCTTTAGAGCAGGCTTTCTCTTTTAAAACCTCGGATGTGCCGCTTTACCTGCTGTTGGGGGAAGTTTGTGCAGTTCAGGGGTGCTTTTGTCTGGCATCTCGAGGGGAGCAACCGAGCTGCTGTGCCCTCACCTCGTAACAGCGATCCCGCGGGGAAAGTTCTGCAGCCAACGTGCACGTTTACATCCCGAGCTTCCCGGGGAGGATTTATTTACGTGCACCAAAGAGTTTGGAGCCGGCGGAAGGGCGGCCGGTTGGCCTTATCTGCAAAAAGGTGCTGGGAAGCTTTAACCGAAGGGTTGCTCCAGACCTCCAGGTATTTCAGAGCAAATAACAGATGTGCGGAATTGATGGGCAGATGGAGAAAATTGTTCTCCTGACAGACATGCTTCACTCGTGCTTATTTGCTAGGTGTGCTCCGGAAAGGTCTGTGAGATACCTTCCTGTGAGCATCCCGCTTAAATAAAGCCAAAGATACAGCTTCCATTTTATGTGGAGGTATGGACTTTGCCTTCCCTATGCACCGGTAGCTTAAGAGTCCCTGACATGAGAAAACAGCAACATCGCACGGTTCAGCTGGAGTAGCTTGCGTTGCTGACAATAAACTCCTGACTGAAGGAAACCTCCTGATGTTCAGGACAGAGATGCTGCAGATTTCTCCACAGTATCTTATTTACTGTTTTTCAACTAAAAGGAGGCAGTAAATCAATCATCATCTGTAATTATTGCTGCTGTAATTACCTTTGGGGAGTAGGTTATCGTTCCTGGTGGCCTTTGTTCAGATATCTTTTTCATTTTCTCTGTGTTATTTTTCTTGAATCGTGTCCATTTGTGAGTAGATTACCAGCACTCTGAAAGCAGCCCGATGGTAGGATTTCTGCAGGGCTGATAACATGCTTCATCTGAGGAGTTTAAAGATGCTTCTGTAGACACGGCATTTAAATTCATTGATAAGAGCCTGCCCATCAGTTATTACATCTTCATCTGTAGTGAACAAACAAAAGCTGTAAGTAACGTCGCAAGGAGAATTACAACTCAGGATTTATTTAAATCCCCCATTTCTGAAGCATTACTGATGTAGTCAGGACAAAATATAGTTCTATAGTTCAAAAATAAACAGTATTTTAAATTGCTTCTCTGGAAAAAACTCTTCTTTGACTGTATGTAAATTAGTTATTTAAACTCGTTGAGTGCTGCTTCACATCTAAATAAAATATGGAGTTACACATTACATTTCCAATTTGTCATGTACTTAGCAACCCGTTCTGGGGGGAGGATAGAAGAGATATTTTTGATACGTCTGTCACTTTTGATAACTTAATTTGAAACTTATATCTTAGGGGAATAGTGATACAAGGCAGGTAAATACATTAAAACAAAATGACAATTGAGTTTTTATACGGAATGCGTTAAACTAACGTTCATCTGAAATGGTGGGTGTTAAGAACTTGCTAATGACTAAATTTCTTCAATTTTTTAAAAAATATTCTGCTGAATTACCCTGCTTTCTGTTTACGTTTCTGTCCCTTCGTATTTCTTTTATTTTTTTTACCCCTCACTCCTTTTTTTTTTTTTCCCTCCATCTCTTCTGGTTTGCTGCCAACTCTACTCTGCCTGTCCCCCAGCACCTACTGATGAGCACCTCTCAGAAAAAGGGCATGACAATTAGACAAACCCTCTCCAGTTTAAAAGTAATAAAAATATTTACCCAAGGAGAAATAAGATAGTAAGTACTTTCTCTAAAATGCACGATCTTTTACAAATATACTGCAGGGTTGGGGCAGAAATGATTGAAAAAAAAGAGATTAAATAATTTAAACTTCCTGAAAAATGGTGATTTGAATATCTTATATGATTCTGGGAAGGAGGAATAGAAGTTCAACTGCGAGGTTCTTTTATGCAGAAGAAAGATCAGTTGCATAAAACTCGTAGTCCTAACCTATATCTTATTTTACTGATTAATTTATCACATTCCCTTGCCTTTTTTTTTTTCTTTTTTTTTTTTTAATGTATTGGGTATCATTGACCTGATCAAAATCAGCTAATACATACGTTTGGTGGGGGAGGGAGGGTAGCGGGAAGCAAAACAGGTGGGGAAAGGTAAGTCAGAGATACGATACCCCTCTGGAAGCCTCCAGAATAGCCCCTGTGCAGGGTGCTGGAGAAGGGCGATTGGAATGTCTCCTTAACACTGTTATCTCCTAAGGACAGCAGCATCTCCTAAAGAACACCATGCTGGAGACCCCTGAGCTGAGAAAGCAAAGGAGGAGGGAAGAGCAGCTCGCTTTTATCTTGTTTAACTTGGCTACCTGAATGGTAAACCTTTTTTCTGACTTGGCATGCTTTATAGATATCACACTTAGGTTACTGACCGCCCTGCTTGCCCCCTTTGGCTTTACAGGGTTTTAATTTCGGGAGGGCTTGAAGTTTTTCTTTTGCCCTTACTAAGGGCTTTTGGTGTGAAACTTTCTGCTTAGAAATGAATTCAAGTTACAAAAATAGTTACTTAAAAAAAAAAAAAAGAAAGAAAGAGGTATTCTTTACGTAAACCTGAATGAAAGTGTAGTCCTACTAAATTTTAAATTCAGGTTTCTCCAAGCTAAAGTCAGGTAATACTCGCTATGCTGAAGTCACCCAGGAAAATCGTTGAAATTGTAGGTGTTAGATAAGCCGTCACAAGGAACCTACAACATCCCCACAGATTAAATAGAAGCACTGATCTTTGAAAGGGATCTCTTTCTTTTTCTTTTAAAAAAATAAAGTTATTCCTTCAAAGTCTTTTATTTTTCCTCCCTGTAATTTTATATCCCACATGTACCTGCAGAAATGAAATTAGCGAGTGTTACTTCCTAGAAAGATGAGAAGGAAAAGAATCATCTGCTGTGTTTTACCAATCAGTGCTCTGCTTAAAGAAGGCTTGTGTCTTGAAATATTTTGGCAAGCCCAGAGCGTCTCTCTAAGCTGCTCCTTCTCTTTAAGCAAACCCAGGTCCTCTTCCCATCCCGGCTGAATTTACAGCTGTGCCTCAATTGATGCAGAGTGTTGGAGGGCTGGGTAAATGTGGCTGTGTTTTAATGTGACTTGTTTTCTCATCATAAATTCAAAGCTAAAGGATGTTTCCCGTGCAGAGGTGCAAGTGGTGTGCCGTAGTGCTAAGGGTGGTGGAGTGGTATTGGATCAAAACAGAAATCTTAATAGCAACAGCAGTTTAGAGAGAATTTGACATTTGGATCCCCTTCAGACTGTAGCCTTTACATTTCTGTGTCTCTGTCAACTATTTGAATATTTACCCTCAGCCCCAACCAGCTTCTAAATTACATGGACTAGACTCTAAAGTCATTAGATTGTCTGCTGATTAGACTATAATCAATCCAGCATAAACAAAACCAGCAATTAGTATTGGCACGATTTCTCTGAACTTGACTTACTGTTCCAGTGTTGCCGGTCCAAAGAACTTCTTCTGAACAGGCTGATTTCAGGGACTGTGTTATTTTGTCATCATCATTTCATAGGGAGGGAACAAAAAATTTGTAAGATTCCATTTGGCCTGAAAAGCAGAAACATCTGTTTGATGCATGAATGGGTTGCTGGCTTGTATTTGGCCATCCAAAAAAGGGCAAAAATTAAGATATTGAACATAAAAGAGTACTTGAAAAAGCAAATTACAAAGAGGATTTAAGATTAGAATCATTGTATTATGCGGGCTATTTATAGTGCTCTCCTTCGACTCGACGGCGCGTGCCCCTGCTCCTTCATGTCGTAATGAAAAAACAACAATAAAGCAACAACAAAACCATCACTAACCTGTAGTAGTTTTCACTGAATTTAGCCATGTGTAGTGCTATTGACTGTCTCAATTAGCTTTAGAATTGCAGCAACGTTACCCCGTCATTTTGGGGGCCAGCGTGAGTTTTACTGACCATTGCCATCTACTTAGGAACGGGTGCCATTAGGCGCAGACATCTGAACAGCCACTCGTTGTACGGCTTGCTTCCACAAAGGTGCAAACTTGTGACAGATATATTAAGAGGCAGAAAAACTGCGTGTTTGATTCAGTTTGATGTTGTTTTCCCTAGTTGCTGCTAACTTGGTTAAGAAGGAAGCTGTTGGGATGGAGGCACTTCTCTAATGTGAGTGGGGTAACGCTACGCGCCATGAGCTAAGATGTCTGGAAAGGCTTTCTTTTGCTCTGTCGTTCTTTCAGTCTAATTCACAGTAGGTTTAATAGCTCTTATTTCTTTCCCCTGAAACAGAGGATTCACTATGTAGATACTCATGCATTTTGAAAGAGAAAAAAAACAGCCTTTTAAATACTTGTAAATGAGGAAAGGATCAAGAACTGTTAATATTTTACATAGACCACGTGGATTTGTGGCTTTATCTTTGTAAAAGATTTCAAACAAGGTAGATGGAGTTGTGTTTTTGTTTTTAAATTGATGAAAGTACAGTACCAATGGTGATACCTCAAGACAGACCTCTCAGCATCTTTTCCCAGATGTGTTTTAAGGTTTCCACTGATTCCTGTAGAGCTACTTGAGGTCAAAATCAGTCCTAGTAGGGAAAACGCTCTGTTTCCCTTAAATCAGAGACATGATATGTATGTGTGCGTATGTAAATATTATCTTTCTCAGAAGGGACAACAAACAAATCTGTGAAGATTTTGGCCTCCTTTATTTGATGCTGTGAAAAAGTAGATGTCTGTTTACAAATACATTTTGCAGCGCCGTTAGTAGAAAAGCATTCAGCTTTCTCAGTTGTTCTCTTTTGGAAAAGTCAGACAGCACACGTGAAGATTTTAAATGCTTTTAAATCAAAATGCAATTCTTGGCAAAGGATCCTGACAAAAGTAAAATGTACATAAAGAGGTGGTGAGGTTTGTTTTTGTTTTAACTTTTAGACAACTTGGGTTCTATTTCACCTCAAGTATGAGCAATTATGCTAGTTTAGCAATTATTAGAGATGAAAGAAATTCCGTTAGATACAACTCCCCTAAACTTCAGTAGCTTCGGTTTTAGCTAGGATAATGATCAAGGAATACTTAGCCGTATGCCTAGGGACTGCACTATAGCAGAAAAGATAGGGCTGATCTTGGGGGTATCTATATTACAACATGTTATAATTAACGTTTTAATTCAACCCTACTACTTTCCAAGAAATCGGCTTTATGCTCTTCTGTCCTATATGTACTTCTGCAAGTCTGCACAAAATCCCCTTCTTCCAGTGCAAGGATTTAAAATCAGGACCGTTGTCCTCCCAGACTGATGTTACCCATTAACATTGTTGACACTTTCTTGTTATTTTTTTGTTGTTGTTTTTTGTTTTTAACTTCCAAGTCCATTAGTTTTAAGCATTTTTTTTTCCTCTATAGCACATAATTGTTGAAGAAAGGATGCAGGAGATTTTTTCCTTCCTTCCTTTTTTTTTTTTTTAATGATTTAGTCTAGGTTGTCCGTGTTGTTCTGTTGTGCACGTGAGCCCTTTGGCTTTTCCTCCAACCGGAGTGATGCTGCACGAATTATTTTTTTTTGTACATTTGAATCTGTGTAACGTGTACTCAAAAGGGCTGTAGGATCGTTGCTCACCGATCCACCACTATCAATGCCCAGTGGGATTTTAGATTTTTGGGGGGGATGTGTTTTCCTTGGTGTTATTTGCTTCCTCTTTTTTCTTATTATAGGAGTAAGGCAGAGAGGTGCTTTTTTGAGTGTTTCATCTGATACTTTCACTTTTAAATACAGGTACAGTTAGGTGCAATTGTTCTTTTTAAGGTCAGAGTTTTTACTCCTCTGAGCAATTTTTCTGAAGTCATTTGATAAGTCTGTTGATACAGTCACCCCCCTGCCCCTGCTGCCTTCTTTTCTGGTTTTGACAACTGCTTATTATGATTCTTTAAAAGTGAAGGATCTGTAACTAGCGTACTCTCCTTACAAATTTGAAAATGCCAGTCACTAGTTAAACAGCCCCTGGGCTGGAGCAGAATACCATTTTACCCTAAGACATGTGGCTGGGATGCTGCTAGCGAGAGAAGCAGTGCTTCTCTCCTTCCCAACCCCATTTTTAGAGGGACAATAACCCGCAATAGGATTCTTGTTTTCCCTGTCCTACAGGAAATCCAAAATCTCTCTCAAGTTCCCACACTGACTTTCAGTGTTCTGCATGAGCCTGTAAAAGGTAGAGCATTTTTCAATCTATATGTCTGGGTTAACTTCACAATAAATGGCTTTTGTAAACAATCCCTGAAAGGTACGACCTTACTAATGTTAGCTTATATTTTGCCAGGAAAATATGTATCAGGTGATGAAATTCCTGATCATCGAATTTTAGATTTTGTTGTTGTTGTTGTTGTTGTTGTTGTTTGCTCCTTTTGGTAGCCTATCCAGTTCAGCCTCCATTACTGACTCCTTAGCTTCTTGAAAGGAACTTTAAAAACAAAACCATGCTACCTGCTGTGTTGCTGGACCATATGATGTGATGTAGTGAGTCACTGTCCTTGGGAAGACCAGGCTGTGCTTTGATCAACAAAACTTTCTCTGGCACTGAGTTGTGATGACTGTCTGGAAAAGAAAACAGCCAAGTGAATTCCTAAACTTGACAGTGGCAGTAGGAAGGGGGTGGGGGGGATGGGGAAGTTAATTATTTTCCACCTCCAAAGAATACAATTGCAAGGAAGGAACTTTCTGATTCACAGGTTCCAGGACAACAGGATGTCAAGATCCATGCCTGATGTAACATTTTTGCTCTGAAGATGGGAGGAGGAAACAGATTGCCATTGGTCTATGAATGTGACTGCTGAAAAGGGGTGGGGTTTAATGATATCTAAAGGACTAGAGTGTAGGAAAAGATTCACTTTGCTCTTTTTCTAGTGGATCGGTTGAGTAGAGGACTCACCAGATACAAACATAAATCAACAAAGAAAACTCTGAGGGACGGACCCAAAGAATGGGCTTGGGTTTTCAGAGGACTGGTTGCCTAGTGGCATTAGGACCTTGCATCAAGTACTTGGATTCTTTGTACAATTCCTAGGCAGGTTAGGGGCTTATGGATGTTAGTGAGTAGGAAATGCGTTATGGAGACAGCATGAAGTACTTGGAAGGAGTAGTGTGTCTTACCTCCTCCCATTCTAGATGTGGGTACTTTAGCACGTTTGGCTACCTTGTAGTCAGCAGTCACTGCCCTGGCCCTGTTGTTGGAGTCAGGGAACAGACTGTTCTTTTTCTCCCAAAACAGAATGAATTGGGGGGGTGTACTACTGCTCTTCCTCTTCCCTTGAATGAGGAGTTATTTATTCTGCTAGAATGTGAGAGATGGGGGTTCTGTTCTGTGCTTTGGCTGGGGATGTTTGAATCTGATATCTCACAGGGAATATATCAGTCATTACGCAGCAAAGTGTGGCCCTTCTTGCCAGTGACATTCCCCTCTTCAAAAGTGTAATTAAATGCTTGTCGGAGAAGAGGGGTGAGAAGGAGTGCTCACACACAAGATTAATGTCTGATTGTTTGAGCACCCATGTAGAAAGAAGAGGTCCTGGTCTGCCAACTACTTCCTGTAGTATTTTTTCTAATGAGTTATTTCAGAGAAACTAGAACTGGAATCCAGGTGTCCTGCTTCCCAGGTGAGTGCCCTGACCACAAGGATGTAGTATCATGCTAATTCTCCTTCTTTCTAGTTCAGTGAATATTGTAGATGAGGTATGGCAGCTTCAGTAGCAATGAATGAGTGCACAACAAGTCTGAGGGTAAGTGTTCTTTTCTAGGAAGCTCATGACAAGAGTATAAATCCTTCTGATAAAGAAGAAAGTTGAGTATGTGTCACCCACATCCTGGCTGAGTGATCTAACCAGTGGGTGTGGGCAAGAGGGGGAAAGGAAGAGATACTGAAACTCACATGTTTTCTGCTAGCATCTTGTAGCGACCAAGCAAGGATATGTAAGCTCTCAAGAAAAAACCTGTAAGAGTGCATCCAAATCCAAGGAAAGTGGGACTTAATATTTTACAAGCCAGCTGTGGTGGGGCTTTGGTTTAATTTCAGCACTGAGCTGCATGGCACTGATAAAAACCATTGGTACTGCCTGACCTGAGTGGTGACTGAGCAAAACTTGTGGCAATTTAGATGCAGGGTCCCTTCACTAGTTTTTGGGCTTCTAAGCTCCTTTGTGGATATAGAGACCAAAGTGGTGATCTATATGCTAAAAAGTCGTCTATAACAGAGTTGAAATTTTGAGGGATTAAAAACAAGTGTACATAATCATGGTTCAAAACAGATTTATATCTCTGGTAAATCAGGGATAATCTAAATTGAAAGGGGTGTATTTTGACTCAAATAAATATGTGACATTACATAATAGAGTCAAAGCAAAAAGCTGTCCTTTTCTTTGACATTATTCAAACGGTGTCTCATGGTCCCAACTCCTCAGACTAAGTGCCTCATTTTCAGATGTCTTGGCCAACTGCAGTAACCTTGACTGTAGGTCCTCATATTCCTTCCTTCGATCTTCTGTCTTCAGGCTTGTGTAATGTTACACTCAAGTTCTCTGATCCGTGCACCATTTTGATTCAGATTGTTCTCTCTTATGGAGTTTAGGCTTTTGCAGACAGTTTAATGAATTTCCTGTTTTCTAAACACAGTTGAAAATGCGAGCCTGTAGAAACAGTGAAAATTCTTAATTATGTCCCTTTGAGAGGAGGAGAGTAAGAAAGCTTAAGTGATATGTAACTTCAGTGTTCAGAGAGAAAATGCTCTTACAGCATTCCTCTTAAGTACTGGGTTTGGTAACTGAAGTTTATCTTAGTGGCTTTCCTCAAGGGAACTGGCTGTCCACAGTCACATTGCCAAAAACAAAGACCAAGTGCTCAGTTTGAAACAGGCAGGACAGCTGAACATCCTTACCCTAGAACTAAGATTTGTGTTGCAGAGACTCCCTCTTGCTTTGCCAAGACTGATCACGGTCCCACATTTGACTTGAAGGTCCATAATCATCTGTTACACTGCACAGTGTGGAGTCTTGGGGGTATTTGGAATTTACCAGCGGTGTTTAAAAAGCTTTAGGATTCTTTGGAGAAAAGTATCTTGGAAAAGGTAACATACTACTTAAAGTTTACCTTAAGTAACAAAAAGCATGAATATATGTAGGTGTAGTCTGAGTTTGCTACAAAATATCTAGGGAAGCAAAATCAGCAGCCTGTGCAGGATTAATCCATCCCATCTCAGTTGTCTATGAAAAGATATCCCCTGTTCCCAGCTTTTGGTAGGATTCTCCTTTTGCTTCAGGAAGGAGTGCTTCTGCCTAATCTGGCCACAGTGTCATGTAAAACTGGGTGTCCTCAGCTGTCACATTTGGATACTGTCATCCTGGAGATCAAGGGTGCAAAGACTATCCAAAGGATTTCTTAAGGATAGTTTCTTTCCAGTTAAGTATATTTATCATTTTTATGCTTATGTGCTGCCTAGGAAAATATTTTAGCAAAACAATGATCTTTTCCAGCCATTGCTGTCCGATTGGGAACTCCTAATTCAGTCTTTCTACAAGAACAACATACAGAGGAAGAAGAAAAAAAGTAGGAAAGGGGGGGAAAGAAAAAGCTGGATGTTGAGATAGGCTAAAGAGAAGGTGCAAGAAGAAGAATCCTTCCTGTAACAGGAATCTCTTGAAGAAAAAAAAAAAAAAAAGTAATTTCCAAATATTAAGAGGATTTTGTTTCAGTGCAGGGGTGGTGGGGAGAAGTAGAAAAGGGGTGTGCCATAACAAGAAGGAAAACAAATCAGAAATACAAATGTTCGTGTATGTGATTAACAAGATTGATGCACAACTGTGGCCATGCACATTGAGCTAATTTTCAGTCGAGGTCTGGAATGCAGATATTTGAAACGTTATTATGCAAATGTCTTCTCTTTTTCCTAGCTCTTCTCACACTATGCACATGGGTACATGCACACTTGGGAGCTAAAATAGCGATTGAGTTGCTGGGTGGTAGCTGGTAGATGTATGCTGACACTGGCTATTGCTGTTCACTACTTTCTTGGTAGTTCTGAACTTTTTTGAATGCTGGCTTTCTTTAGAGAACGTTATGAAGCAGCCTGAGATGATCGTAAACTTCCAGGGTTCATCCTCTGAATTGCTGCTTACTGGTGGTGTGAGTGTGCGCTGGCCTGCTGGCAGGGTGAGTTGGAGGGCTGAGCCCTAAAGCGGCAGTGCACGGGAGGGGCAGAAAGCAGAGCGAGATGTAGCCTGAGCAGGTTGGCATCTGAGCTGGCATTAATGCTACTCTGTATCCGCCTTAATTTCAGTTTGTATCTTGATGAAACCCTTAAGGAGTTAGATTTCTACAGCATGTTACTGCGAAGTAGGAAACATCTTCAAAAGCTATTGAATTTAATAGAGTCAGAGGATGCTCAGCACCTCCTGTAACTGACTCTTAAATTTGCCTTCTGCCTATGTGATTAATCTATTTAATCATCCTTAATATCTACCTGGACACGGTATGAATGTCCTCCCGGTTTTTTTATGTGGCTTCACGGAGGAAAGAGAAGAAAAGAGAGATACTTCCAGAAATTACAGTAATTTGTAGGTAGTGAAATAAAGGCACACAGGCTTTATTTCTGTTCTGTCTGGGTAACTCAGTAAATTGTGTATTGATTATGCTAATACAGCTGGTGTCTCTATTACTTGTCTGCAGAAATTATTCAAACATGTAGATAGAAGATGCACTTGGCAAAATTTCTGTCCTAGGAAAAAGGCTTTTGTGCAGGATGGCTTTAAATTGAGTTACTGATCGTATGCTAATGGCAACGTACGGATCAGGTATTGAATTATAGGAAATGCTAAGTGCAAGTTAAAAATACATATTCCAAACTTCTTATCTCTGACAGTCTTGGTTGCTGTATCGGGTTTATTTTCACATCTCTCAAAGAATGTGTTTTAGGAAGGATAAAATCAATAGCGGTCTATTTTTATGGTTTATTTTGGAATATGTGGCTTCTCCTGCTTTGTTTAACAAGGAGGCACAGATATTCAGGGAAGGGTTTTTTTGTTGTTTTTTGTTGTTTTTTTTTCTTTTTTAAAAATTTATTAACCCACCTAGACTAGAAGAAAATAGACTTTTTTTTTTTCAATTATCTTTTCCTTTTATTTCATTATGGTTTGTAATAGCTCTGAAGCTATAAATCTTAGCCAGGGTTCTCCAAAAGGCTTTCCTTTCAGTGAAAATGTCCTTTTTCATGTTTCTAATTTTATCCATTTATTTGCCATACAAGGTTTTTCCCAGGCATCAACCAGAAATGACTTGTGCTCTTCCTTAGGGTGTTAACGCTACAGATTAACTCTTCAGTGAGGGGTTAGGCAGTAGAATATGAGTGAGGTTCTGCAAACTAGGAAACCTGGGTATATTTTGTACTAAGTTTATAAAATAATCCTTGATAGGCCAACTATTTGTCCCATGAAGAAACTGTAAGGAGAAGGGGTGCAATCCTCCCTGATCAGCAGGTGTTGCTGTGGAGCAGTCAGGAGAGTTATTTTTAGGACCACTATATGAATATCCCGAGGTTTTCCTCCCAGAACTGTCTTCAATAGTACTACTTATATATATATTTACTTTAAAAGGTGGAGTTGGTCTCAACGTTGATGTTCCTTAGCACAAGCATGAGAGATGCTGTGAGCTGAAGCACGGTTTGCCTTGGGCACCGGTTGTACCAGGCTGAAGCGTCCTAACCTTTCACATCGATGCAGCTTCGGTTTAGAGATGCATATTTGCAGGAAAATTTTAGAAACTGGTATCTGTCCAAGCCACATGCTTTTATAATAGGAGATGGAGTTGACATGCTGGAATTCTATTTTCCTCTGTTGAGACAAACAAAAAAAGAAATCAACAACCAACTCACTCTCAAGAAACGTGATGTCACAGTTGTGTGGATCTGGTCTTTTGAGAAATGTTGGTATTTGGGCTTCTTGGTTGTTTTGTTTTTCAAAAGTTGCATTGGGAAAATACGTGGTAGGGATTTGATGTTTTGTTTTAAGGAAGAGAGGTCAATCAAAAAGAATTTCAACAGCTAACAAAATAAGTGACCTGTGGTCACGAACGCATAATTGTACAGGCAAGGGATGTTGCTGCTTTCATGACAACATTATTTCAAGTGGATCTGGAAGAGCTACTGAGCAGTAGCACCACTTACTCAGGGTCTGGGTTCATAAGCTATTGTTCTCGTTTCCTGAGGCCTCTCCTTTTAGTGGTATTCTATCACGTTGTTATCTAGAGTTTATCTTTTCTTATGCCAGGATGTGCTAAATGCTGTGCTGAAGATGGCACCCCTATGCACAATTACAGTCCTAGAGTATCACTAATTTTGACGTTTGAATTAATAACAGTGCATACATGCTACTGTTTTATTTTCATATAATGCTTGTGGGTTTTTGTTGTTGTTGTTTTTTGGGTGTTTTTACTTACATTTCATGCTAGTGTTAGAGAAAGATTTTTGGCTAGCAGCGTTTGTAGCGTATCACTGTATAAGTTTTGCTTAAAGCTGCCTTTTTCTCCTGAAAGAAAACTGTTTGCTTCAGGCACCGTGATGTCCCTTAAACATGAAGATCACAGGTAGGTGAGTTTAGCAGCGGTTAATGGCTGAAATAGTACTGAACTTTTCAGAATCTAGTTGTGGAGAGGTATAAAGTGCTGAGCAGGGGAACTTCTCTGCTGCTGCCAGCTGGAACTTTCCTGCTGCAGCATACCCAGCATGTTGGAAGAATGGCCTACGTTAAAGCAAAGGCAATTGAGGTGCCGTTTTGTAGATGAGTTGTGCTAATGCTAAGGTTTCCCTTATTCTGTGGTTTTTGTGGAGTAGCTTTTTAAATTCCTTTTACAGTATTTCCCCCCTAAAATGAGGTTTAATTTTCCTGACGGTTGAATATTAGCAAGTCTTTGTGCCATGGCCTGCTGTGACCTATGTGGTTCTTTTGGGACTTAAATTTCTTTAGGAGTTTGAACAACAACTTAGAAAGATGCTTACCACTACATTGCTTGTTCTGATACTTGTTTTCTTTTTTTAGTGTGGTGAAGACATAGCAGACAACCTCTGTTGAAAGCAAACCTCAGCCTCACTCTGAATTTTCAGCTTTCATAATAGTGGGGAAGTTTTATAGAATCATAGAATCATAGAACCGCCTGGGTTGAAAAGGACCCCAACGATCATCTAGCTTCATGATCTTTAACCAGTTGGTTTCACGAGGCATACACTGGCATGGTTTTGCACGATAGAAGTGGACATGGGAACAATTTGTTAGGCAGCATCCACATTTGTTTTATTTCCATTTTAAGACCTAACCGTATTGGTGCAGCTGTGAGCCAAGCATGTGTCAGCATGCACCCTTCCTGCAGCCAGTGAGGGCCTAGTGCTGCTGGGAGCATTCAGTATGTAATAATCGAAAGGACCAACTCTTGTATTTTGGTTTGCAAACATGTTTAAGTGGAGATCCACTTTAAATAAGCAGAACTTGTTTACTTCTGGGCAAACAGTGCTTGGTTTTGAAGTTTCCCACTTGAGTCGGTTCTTGAAAAGTTCATGTTTGGGCACCACCTCACTTCCTTCTGAAGACTTGAAAATGGTAGAGCTCCTAAATGACCTTTTTGGTCTGAGTTCAGAGTTGAGACGTGTGGTGGCAGAGGATTTCACTGGTTGACAACAGCTGCACCTAGCACCCGTGCTGCGGCTGATCAGTAGGTACTGATAGCCACAATGGGTTTCCTCTTGGGACATGGAGTGCTAGACTCTGCAGTTCTTGAGATCGTTTGTTTGGGTATAAATCCAAGCTAGTGGTGGGGTTGATCAGGGGCAGGCGGTACTACTGCTTCACAGGTTTTGCTGGGGGCTTTGAGGGCATCACAAAACGTTGTGTTTTTTTTTTTTTTTTCTTAATTGTACACTAGTTGTATTCATTATTTTTCTTCCTTGTATAAATAAACCTTACTGATCCGGGCTGCCTTAGTGACAAATCTCTGTTTAGCTTAGCTTCTATTTGACCACGTGTCCCTTGAAGCTCTCCTTTTCCTGAGCTGCTCCCCTTGCTCCCTTTGTCTGACCAGTTTCCTTCGCCTTGGAGGGCTGCTGGGGTGACTGCTTTTGCATGACAAAGAGAAACACCACGCAGCATTGTTGCGGCCCAAGCTGTGGTGGTGTTGCGGCTGCAAAACGCAAGCTCGATTGAAACAGTCAGCTCATCAATTCTTATTTTGTAAAATATTTTACATACTCTGGGGCTTGGGGAAGCTTTATCAGATCTCTGTTGATGTGAGAAAAGTGTGAATACTAGCCACAACTCTGGGGCAGAGAGAGAGCTTGTTTAGAGTCCTTCATGCTATTGAACTTGACTCTTATGTATTTCGGGTTTCTGGTATCCTAAGAGTGTCCTTATGAAAACTGGTGTTTTTTTCTAGAAACCCAGATTCTAGAAACAACCAATTGTATGAAGCCTTGGGGTTGGCGGAGGAGGAAAAGAGGTACTTGTGGAGTGTGTATGCGTATTTCTTCTTTTGAATATGTGCCTAGATTTAAATGTCTTGCACTTTGTTATCCCAGGGACCAGGAAAAGGCCCCCAAAGCCTTGGATTTTAACTCAGTTGCATGATTATTTGTTGAGGCCTGAATTCTTGAAAGTGGAAATGCTGTAGAAGTGCAATCTTTCCCCTTTCAGCTTTTTCCCCTGCGGAGGGAGAAAGAATTCTTTTCTCTCTGCTGCTCCCTAACTCAAAGACCTCAGTCTATTGGAGAATAAAAGGGAACCGGTTCTGCCTTCCCTTGCTTTGACTTTGGAGAGTCAATCTTACTTAGGCATCATATCAGAGCATACCAGAACAGCTCTCTAATTTTTTCAAAATAGCAGCAGAATGGCTCTTGTTAGGTTCACTTTGGCCCAACAAGTTCTGAATAGTGAATCTGACAAGAATTGTATTGTTTTTAGTTCTACTGCTCTGGAAAGCTGTGAGCCAAGGGAAAGATGCTGGCATGGTGTATACAGTAAAACAGCATGGGGTTAGTTCTCCTTTGCAAGGCTGTCTGCACTGCTGAGATGCTTGCTACTGAATATAGGATTATTATTTTTTTAAAAGCTTATGTATGAATTAGTGCACACCTCTCCCGTCTGCCAGGAGAAGGCTTTCTCTTATCCATGCCGAATGAGTGAGGAGAATCTTAAAGCCCAGAATTATTCCCTCATTTGCTTCCATAATCAAATACAGCAGAGTGCACTGAAGACATATCCTAGAGGAAATTCGATTCCTTTTTTAAGGCATGAAACCTATTTGGTCACTCTGCTCTCCAACATGTAGCTTCCCTGTAGCAGTGTATTCTGTGTGCTCTTTGCAGTGGACCTGTATCGGCTTTTCTTGGCTGTGTTGTACAAGCATTGCTGGCTTTCAGAACTGAAGCTGGTGTAAAGGTGCTTGAAATCCCTTCAGCTACCTGCCTAACATGTTTTGTTTTGTTTTGTTTTTGTTTTGTTTACCTTTTTTTCTGACAGTAGAAGAAAATGAAACAGAGGACCTGCAGGCAGGTGTGGGACACACAGCCGCGCAGACTGGTAATGCCAAATTCCTTCATTAGTGTTTGATCACCGTTTGACAACAGTGTGAGGGATTTTTGTATTGGGGTGATTTTGCAAAGCCTGTATTCCTCCTCCTTGGTTTCAGCCTAGAATGCATTTTAGAGACTCGTGATGGAAAATAGCATTTCTCTTCTCCTTGCTTTTCATTTCCTGAGAGTTAGAAATTCTTCCTCTGGCAGCTCAAGACAGTGATGATGAGATGCTTCAGAAAGTCCAGCGTGCTTTTCTTTTTGTTGCTGCCAGAACTAATCCTCCTCTGCAGCCCCCACATAAACCCCCACCTCATGCCATTTCAGATGAACTTGAATATTCGTTCCAAACAATTTTTATGTTTGTAAAATATGTGGATAAGGGTCATTTCTTTGCTTTTATTTATTTGTATAATTTCTTGCCAGTTAGGTAAGACCAGGTACCAGATCCCTGGATCCTTTTTTTTTTTTTTTTTTTTTTTTTTGAAGTCCTATTGAAGAATAGGGTGGACAAAGCTGTTGTTTGAGTCAGGTTCATGGGGAAATGTTTAATTAACAATTGTGGAGAAATAATTGTTAATTCTTTATAACAGTGAGGGCTCTTTAATTTGCTAAATTTCGTTTGATTCTGAGAATTCAAGGAGGACTTGGTATTCAAGCAGTCTTTGGTACTGGCTTACAGAAGTTTATCTGAAGAGCGGTAGTGCCTCTTCTGAGCAGTCTCATTCACTCAGGTGAGGTCACCTTTTGGAGTAAGAGATATTCAAAGATCAAAGATGATCAGAGGGGTGGAGCACCTCCCCTACAAAGACAGGCTGAGGGAGCTGGGCTTGTTCAGCCTGGAGAAAAGAAGGCTGTGGGGTGACCTCGTTGCAGCCTTTCAGTACCTAAAAGGCGCCTATAAACTGGAGGGGAGTCAACTCTTTGAAAGGGTGGATAACAGCAGGACAAGGGGAAATGGTTTTAAGTTGAGTGAGGGAAGATTTAGGTGGGATGTCAGGGGGAAGTTCTTTACAGGGAGAGTGGTGAGGTGCTGGAACAGGCTGCCCAGAGAGGTTGTGGATGCCCCGTCCCTTGAGGTGTTCAGTGCTGGGCTGGATGAGGCTCTGGGCAGCCTGGTCTGGTATTACGTGTAGAAGTTGGCGGCCCTGCCTGTGGTGGAGGGGTTGGAGATTCATGATCCTTGAGGTCCCTTCCAACCCGGGCTATTCTGTGATTCCGTATGTTCCTAGGAGGCCACCGATCTCAGAGTAGGTAACTTGCTTGAGGACAGTTGAGATTCTTGCTCTCAGGAAGGTGAAGAATGCAGTTATTTTTTGTGGTCAGCTGGGACACTTTGTATTTCTGTTGTGTTCGCGTCCTATGGGTTTTTGTTCTGTGCCTGTCCTAGGTTCTACTAGCTCTATGCAAAGACCACATTGTTTAAAAAAGGAGACTTCTCTGCTTCTTTTTGAAAGATATTGTCTCAAATTCTTCTGCATGTACTTAAGTCTCCGCTTAGCTATGTGTAAACTTCGGTGGGGAGGGGTGGGGAATAAAAAGCACACTTGTATTCCTACAAACACACCAATTTGAAGAAACAGAGAACTGTGAAACCGGAGATCAATGTGACAAGGAACGGTTACTTTTCTGTGTGTTTTTTTTCTTTTCTTTAACATAATTCTCAATGGTTACATTGTCTCACAAGTTATTTATTTCCCATCCTGTCCGGTGTTGTTCTCTGTCTGTTTCTAGGCGAGATTTAACTTTCTGTTTTTCTCCATAGCAAGAATGTAATGCCGATGTTAAAAACAAAACCCCTTCTGATAGAGCCAGCAGTACAGAAGGCCCACTTTGTATACACACTGCCAGAAGTTTTTATAGTAATACTTTGTATCTACACTCTGGCTCTAACCATTAAATGTGCTTTTTATAGAGTACCAAGTTATAAATGTAGTGCAGCTACGGCATATTAATCTTACTGCAGAAATTTAATGAGGCAGTTGTTTTGCGATGGACACTATTGGGAGCAGAGAGCGACAGAGTTTTACTTTACCACTGAGCTGAAGAAATATTCCTTGCCTGGTAATAATTATAGCCACATGATCTTAGTTTTCCTTTCTTTTGCCAGCACTTTTCCATGCAGAAGTGGCTTGGAAGGAGGTCCACTGCAAGGCAGGGAAATGGGTTGGAAAGTGGGCTGTTTTCTTGGTAGTTTGATGTTTAGCTATGGATCCTCATAGCACAGGCAGAAGTATGTAAGATAAGTTTCAAGAATACAGTTAGTCTTTGCCAGTCCACCAAGATGGCTTTTAGATATTCATTACTTTTACTTGACTTTTATATGGGTTATAAAAAGTAAATGTGGTGAAACCTCATTTTTACATGGACAGAATAGAATTTCTGCTGGTTGGCCTTAAACCGCTCCCATACTTGAAATTAATTGAAGTCCATGGCTTTATTGCCTCCAACACTTCTAAGCCAATGCGATTTTTCATTTTCCCCAAAGTTGCAGTTTTATTAGACCAAGTTACAGCAATAACATCCCTTATGAGGAGGAGGAAGAAGGGGTAGGGAGAACCACCTGCCAGGGAACACAGTAATGAGAAAATCATACTTCTTTTAATTTCCATTTATAAATAATGTTAACATAATCAGTAACAGAATACAACTGTTCTTCTTCTTTTTTTTCTTAAGTGCCTTAATAGGCTGAATTTATTTCTGTGCCAAAAATACAACCCCTCTTTCCATACCAGATAATTTTGAATGATATCTGCAGATGGAGCCGGTGTGTGTATTGTTGCTGATGCGTATTAAACATTTTCAGTAGGTCTCTGAAATGGGAAAGGGAAGCCTCTGGAAATGATGGTGGTGTTTGCAGGTATTGGGAAAGGTAATCCTATTGTCAAGCCAGTCTTTGTTGAGGGACTCGTCTGCGGTAGTTGCAGATATCGAGGAGAAAGAAATGTGAGAGATGATTGACACCCTGAAGTCCATATGTGGGCATGAGCTTTAAACAGGAGGTTACACAGAAAGATAGGTGACTGCACACTGCATTTCTAACGTGCGTTTCATTCTAGACTTTAAAAAGAGATGCACAAGTAAGGCAGCTTGTCCTCAGGTTAAGTAATCATTTAGGGTTAGAACAGCTCTCGATAGAAGCCGTTTGTTGTTGTAGCAAAAAAGCAGTCTATTCGCTAAGCGTCTCTCTTTAAATACCACCTTCTTTCTGAGGTGACAACTTTTCATGGAAGGGAATCATGTTGGAAATGTATTCGTGGAGAGGGGCTGAGACTGCCAGAACTTGTTTCACAAAGCTGTCGCAGGCTAAACTTGAACCTACGTCCCAGAGGGTCCCACTTAAGTGTTGACCTAAAAACAAATGTGCCAGTTGGCTAGAGCATGTATTCTGAAGTCACAGCAGAAGGGAATAAGCTTGACTGACTTCTGTCCCTGTAGAGTTTCTATCTGCAAATGCAGAAGGAGAAGCAAAACATTTATTAGACTTAAAATGATTCTAATTTTAATAGCCGGTCTCTAAGTAGGAAGCTTTAAATGGAGTGATTCTTCAGGCTTTTGTGCACTAAGGGGTGCGTGTGCATACGTGTGTGTGTGCTGCTGAGTTCCTGTAAAGTGCAAGCGCTTCTGAATAATAAGTCTGGAGAATTCCCTCCCCTCCCTTTTCTTTCCTTCGGCATTGTACTTAAAGCGGAGTCAGACACTACCCTTATTTTAAAACAAACAGGTCTGTAAACTTTATGTGCAGCATTTAAATACTCATGTTAAAATTCAAACCCAGTGCCCGCATTTCCCTGAGTGCTGTCAGTTTTATGAGATGAAACTGGGAGCTTGAGCTGAACAACTAATAGCATGCGATGTGCACATGCTGCCTTCCAACAAGTGCTTAACGATGTTGGGTCAGTTTGCAACAGTTAAGACAATTATTTCTTTTTCTGAGCTGCCAAGAGCCCAGTGATGTTCTAAGGACTTTTATTAAAGTTGCAAAATATCTTGGAAAACTAAGTGGCAGTGTGAGTTATTTAGATTCGTTTAGAGCATTTAAAAATAGCTACAACACCATCCAGCCCGTGTGCTTGATTAGCATCCCTTTTTGCTTTGTAAAAGTTCAGGCTGCTCCTTTACTTGGAAGTCGCTGCCCACGTTTAAGTTTTTATGCTTGCAAGAACCTTGTGAATGTTACACAAAGATTGTGCTCTGGCCGCACAGCAAATATGTTTTTGCCTTCAGAACGTGTTTTTTATTTTTTAAAATTAATCTGGTTTCCCTCT
Source organism: Gallus gallus (assembly GCF_016699485.2). Lineage (NCBI taxonomy): Eukaryota > Metazoa > Chordata > Aves > Galliformes > Phasianidae > Gallus > Gallus gallus. Next base: position 103,438,837 of record NC_052533.1, on the reverse strand, counting down.
GTAATATAACTCCTTTAAAAATAAATTCCACCCTTTACCCCTGTCAAAGAAATTCCTCGGTTTTGATCACGAGCCACATAGCATGAGGAAGGCTTCCTGACATGGGCCTCTTCCACTTTGTGCTGTGGGTCTGTCTGTATCTGAACAGCTGAAGGCAGGGGTGCAGCAGCATGACCCGAGGGACGTAGGCAGATGGGGAGGGCCCTGACCCTTGTGGGGGACAGCAGGATGCCCACACTGCACACAAGGCAGACCAGGGGTGGCTGTGTCCACATCCCTGCAGGGTGCTGGCAGAAGACTTTAGAGTGGAATCCCCCTCCTCCTCCTCACCTCATCCCTGTTCTAATATGAATATAGCGGTAGCACTTTTTGGTTACTCTCTTCTCATGTAACTGTGTGTGATCCTAACCAGTTGGACCGCTCACTGAAGTGGGTCCACAGCCACCATCGTGCTGTCACTGTGGACACAGAGCCTGCTCCCAGCTAGCCTTTCACTCTGCTAAAGGGAGGAACATCTTAACACGCACTTGCACAACCCTCTGTCTGTCATTAAGTGAGTTTATCCTTGTTTGTCAAAACGACTCATCTCAGTCTCAGCTCTCAAATAAAAGGAAAAATGAGGTGGCCAAAAAGGAGAAGGGAAGAGTGGTGAAACACTTGCATTCCTTGCGTTGGAATGTACACAACCATTTTTCTTCTGCCTTTCACTTGTTATACTGTGGTTCCCAAGGAAAAACAAAGTTAAGTGCCAGCTTGCTTTATTAGGGAAGGCAGATGGTTTTATTTCTGTCTTTGAAGGAAGCTTTTAGTGAAGTGGGTGAAAAGTCAGGAGCAGTTAAAACTACTCTATTCCTCAGAGGAGGAGGAAAAGTCCTAGATTTTGTTATCTCACTTTGCACTGGTCAGCAGCAGAACTGAGGCAGCGCAGTGAGTTGTGTCGCTTCTTGGCGGAGGGCACTGGGATGAGTGAGAACATTTCTTCCAGTTTAGGAGTTTCAACTGGGTTCAAAACTGCTACTCTGAGGCTGGGGCTATCCTGTTCTCATCTAAATACCTGTTAACATGTCAAACAGACAAAGCTCTCCTTGTGCACCATTTGGGTTTTACAATAGTTAGTTTCCAGTTTTCCATGATCCAGCAAGTGCAGGAAATTTGTTGGGTTTGTCTTAAGTCATAAACAATTTCAAAGCATAGATTAAGTTTTGACCCAGGGTCTTATCTTTCTGGGGCATTGTCTGTGTCTGGCAGTACAGTGGTGGAGTGTTGGAATGGGTTGCGAAATAAGGATTAATTTAGTCTTTATGTAAATCAGATGTGTTAGTCTCTTAATTCTGGTAGTTTCCTGTGAAATGCTGTAGTTACCAGTGAAAAGAAGTTCCTGCACACTCATTGATTTGATTTTTCTTCTAATTGAAAACTAATTGCATAGGTGGTTTATCCTTTCTTGTAATGATCAAAGCAGCTTCTAGAGCTCTGATAAAATTGACAAACCTAACATTGCAGCATGGAAGAACTGCTCGAGTGAGAAATGCTGCATTTGTGGGAACACAAGAGAAATTTTCCTTTCATCGAGATTAGAAAAAAGATTAATGAATAAAACTCCTTTGCTTATTTAGCAATAAAATCTACAGCATTCTGCAGGCTTGTGCCAAATGTGTTTCTTCTCATCCTTACGATAAGAAACCTATATATTTTTTTTCTTTCTTTAAAAGGTTCTCTGCTTAGATGCCTAAGGTCATGGTCTTGATTTTCTTTCAGACCCTAACTGTAAACTAGAAGACAAGACAGAAGATGGAGAAGTGTTAGACTGTAAGAAAAGGCCAGATGAAGGGGAGGAGTTGGAAGAAGAAGCCGTGCACAGCTGTGACAGCTGCCTCCAGGTGTTTGAGTCGCTGAGTGATATCACAGAACACAAGATTAATCAATGTCAACTGACAGGTAAACAATACTTCTCACTTTGTGGCTTCTTGCATTGTTCTGTTTCTGATTCCTATTTTCTGCTTCTGATCTCCCTCCTCCTTTCTCAGCTGTTTTACTCCTGCATTTGAATGCTTAGAGGTGAGACCTTTATAAACATGTTCTGGGACAGTGTTATAGGGCGCTATACATTTCCTTCATACTGAAGGGTGTTCGGATAATTACTGCATTGTCATTGTCTTTGAAGTGTGGTTTAGCTGTCTGTGTGCCTGGTTCATACTGTCCTCTACAACTTTCCATGTTTGCTTACATGAATATTTTCCTCAGTTGCTTGTGAACACAAGAGGGTGTTTGTAAATGGGGTTTAAGTATGGTTGCATAACAGATGCATTTACACAATGGTGCGTTGTAGATCTGGGTTGGCTATTGCTTTAGTTTACTATGATAAATACAAATGTCTGTAAATGACTGTACAGTAATCAGTAACTGAAAGTAGGGAGGAATTATAGAAATGTGTACAGAGAAAATGAAATCCTAGACCTAGTCATGGAGCAAAACTGAGTGCTGATCAGATACTGCTGAGCTGAATAGAGTTGAGTAAATGAACCTGTAGCTGACCTGAGTTCCCCTTTGAAATGACTGTGTACAGCCCCCTCACATAGACATCATATGAAATCTGCTGAAGTAGTTTTGCTTTTTAGATTTAGTAGCTCTTTCAATGATATGCGCTGGAAGTCCAAGTAGATCAACAGAAAGACATTCATAACAGAAGGACATATTTTTTTTATTAGATGAAACTTTAGTTTTGGCCTCTACAGTGTAAAATGTATTTCTTGGGCCATACTGTTACGATAAAAGCTTTTCATTATTAGAACATTGTAAATAAGGAAAGACATCCTTCCCATTTGGGAATGCTTTAAGAGAATGTGCGCATGCTCATGTTTGGAGAACTTTCCAGGTTATTTTGGTTCCAGTAGATCCGTAGGGCTAGGTCATGAGAGGATGACTTCAAGTTCAAGTAGCAGTGTTGCTCTTGAGGGTGAAGTACAAAAAGAAGGTGACCAGAAGAGGAATAAGTGGGCAGGAACTGAAGGGAAGTTGACAAAATATTGCAAATTTGCCAAACTGTTTTAATCCCAACTTCAAATCACAGAAGATGGACATCTGCTGCAGCAAGAAATGTGTACTTTGGTTAATACAGTTCTTTGCCTTTCCTTGCTTTTAAAATGTTGTTATAACTTCAGATACAGTCAGCTAAGTCATACCCTAATCGCTTCTACAAACTTCTAGGATGCGTTTCTCTGTATTGCTGATGGTTTCAGTCAGTATGGATGTTCTCCTTGGACTTTAAAATACTCTTGACATTTTCATATCCTTTTGTTTATACCTTTCTTCTTTCTTTTGCTCTGTTTTGAAAAATGAGTGGTTTCAGCTAATCTCTTCTTTCCCTCTCTCAGGAGGCCTTCCCATTGTCCCCTGTCCACCATATCTCCCATTTACTACCTCAAATCCCACTTGTTCATCCCTGTGTTTTTCACTTTGATGTGATATAGCGGTTTCTCCTTTCAAGTTAGTTAGTTACTGCTCTCCCTCTATACCAAAAATTGGATTTCTTCTTCTAATTGGGTTCTCTGCTTTAATTCTGCAATCAGAATGCTCTGACAAGTCCTTGCACAGTTAGATTGGGAAACTGAAGAAAAAAGGGGAAAAGAGGAACAGTACGTAGGAAGCGATCTGGAGCGCTGGTCCTGAAAACATCCATTCTTGCTCAGAATTGCAGTGCTAAATGAGAGTAAAAACAAGAGCACTGGATTAGTCAATTTGGGGTGAACATGTAAAGGCAGGAAAATATGTATGGTATCAAAGAGTGTGGGATTGAAAATTAATCTAGGAGAAAATTAAGTCCCTAAAAATACCTTTGCCTCTCTTTTGAGTAAACTTGTGTTAGTGAATGAGTGGAGATCAGACTGTTGGAAAGCTAATGAAGTGAATAAAAGCCTGAACTGTGGATGCTTCTGCACTACTAAGTTGACAAAAAGCCAACTTTTCTCCATTTCCAAAAATAAATACCCAAAATACACCTCTAAGATGAAAGAGATGTCTGGATGGAATTGCCAAAGCTGATGTTTCCCTCTTTGTCCAGAAAAAGAATATTAAACAGGTGGCTAATAACATGAATTCAGTCCAAGATCTGAAGTTGCACATATGACCTAATAGTAAGAATAAGACAGTTATAATAAATTTCATCCTTTTACTTTGTTGTTTGTTTTCTTACTGTATCAGTGACAAACAGTTGCCAGACAGGCACCATACCTTTTTCTTCTGAAGCACGGTAAATATTTGACAAAATAAAGCCTGCTTTTAGAATTTTAGGCAAGCTCTTTGGATTCTTGCCTTTCTCTTGGACCTCCATCAGTGCCTTTGGGTGCTATGTTCAAATGAAAAGCTTTCAAAAGTGCTACCATGAAAGCGATTGTATTTTCTCATCACAGTCTTTCTGAAGCAACAGGATGTTACAGTATTGCTCTGGTTCTCTCCCTTTGGAGGATGCCCTATGAAACTAGCAGACACCCTGAGCTATTTTTCAGTTGTTAATTTTTAAAGAAAGGCAAAAGTTTTACTAAAATTTTCTATGTTGTATGTGGAGGAGCGCAGATTGCATCATCTGTCCTGATGTATGATCTTTCCGGTGTGGGCCTCATCTCAGGGACAGAAAAGTCACCAAGACTGTTTAGAAAGTTTCCTATTTATTTAAAAATGCCAGGGCTGTCAGCCTCCTGAGTTTGGAGAGCTTCAGAACTCAAATATGAACTTCGAGTTTTCAAATGGCTGAGCAAGAAGCTGCGGCTTGTCTAGATCTTGCTGAGCTTTGGAGGTACTCTTTGAGATGCTTAGGGAGCTGCAATGTATGCAAGAATTTGTGAACTGTGTTTATTGACCTAGTTGTGGGGTTATTTTCCACGCAGATATACTAGGAAGAGCAACAGTGAAATTGGTGGAACATACAAGAGGGCATAACAGTGGCTTAAAGCACCTTTCAGTAGATTCCTGGAGTACGAAATGTGAGAGCTGAGTGTCAGGGTGTTTTGGCTGACTCTAATTCTCCCAGCCTGCTACCACGCTTGGGAATGGAGCTTTCCATTGTAGATTCTCAAACTGATACTGAGGCTTCTAGTTTTGTGTGTTCTTCTGAAGCATTAATGCTTCAAGAGTAGGATTGATATTGCTTTGCTGAATCTTCAATCCACTCTCAACCAAAGACAGAAATGGGGAGAAGGGAGCTGATTAGCTGGATTATCAAACAGCAGTCCCAGTCTCTCGAAGTATCCGTCACCATCACCTATTCAGGACATAGTGGAAGTTGAGAGATTCTTTACAACCCAGTGAGATTTAGCTCTCAGGATCTTGAATTGCTGTCCTCTTGCAGATTTTTTCAAGGGAGAAGAAAAAAAGTTCTCTCCAACTGGTTCCTTCCTGTAATCTGCTATTTGAATTGAACTCATGTTCTTTTTCTAGAGGAGGGCATAGCTGATCTTTTATTCTAATGTGTGCACTATTGATGTTTTCAATTTGGGTCTCATCCAACATCTATTGAAGTCAATGAAAAGGTTCCCATTGACTGCAGTGGGGGATGGAACAAGCCCTTTGTGAGCTATTTATTAATATTTTTTGCTATCTGAAATTCTTGTACTGAAGCTTTCTGAAAAGGTGATGATTTATTTATGTTAATTGCTGACAAATTCTGTGATGTTTGTGAAATACAGATAATGGATAAAGGGGAGGAAAAGTTTTTTAAAAAATTTTCTTTGCAGTACTTATTACAGTCACTGACAGATAAGATGCTCTACTATATTAATTTAGTCATTACAAAAGATTGGCAATAAAAATATGGTTTTAATAGTGTTTCTCTCTGAAGTTAATGCTTTTCTCACTCTATCCTTCCTGCAGTATTTCCATTTAATAACTCATGAATCACTTGCACACTGTCATCCTCTAAATTGTGTACATAAGTAAAGGACTCAGTATGAGTATGAATCTTATGTCCTTCTAGTATAAGACAATTCGGATCCCACTCTAGGTCTGTGCATGCAGGATCAAATCTGGTGCACTGGCGATAAACCTTCAGCTTCACTTCTCTCTTATTTCTTGGAGAGAAGCTGGACAAAAAAAACCTTTCTGGTACATATGCTGTTATGGGGCACAATTTGTCAGACACTTGCCCTAGTCTTTTTCTTCACTTATAATCTCTTTCCTCTGCACAATGCTTTATGCTTTTTGTTTCACCTTTTCCATCCAAACCCTGGGGGCTGTACTCTAGGATGTCTTTCCTGTGTAGGTGAGAATTCCCTTTCTTCTGGCTCTGTGTGTCCAAAGGCATTCATTGTCATTGAGCTTGGTTCCCTTGATGGTCCTGTAGGCTGCTTTGGAATCAGAAGTCATCACAAGAGCAATATTAGAAAAAAGAGCATCCTATGTTGTTGCCTTGCATTTAATCAGTTATGCACTGAATATGGTGATCTAGTTGGCTGACTTGCTGAATAGCTTAGAAGTGGTACAAGTGTTGGTACGCAGCAGGTAGCTATCCTGAATGCCAGTAAATGTAGTACATATTATGTAATTTCCATACTAGCCCTGCTGGCATCACAAGCTGTAAAACTGGTCTGAAAGCAGGGTACTGAATCATATACAGCCCTTGTTTCAATACTAAGGGTGTTCTGAAGAAAAAGACGTAAGCTATTTCTCCATTGGGGATGTTTATTTTACCTTTAGGTGATTAGATAGACCTAGTTTTAGGCTTTGGGCTCTAGCTTAATGCTAGAGGTTTGAGTAAGTATGTCGGGTAGAGTTGAGTCATTCATATTATTGCCTACCTTGTTTCTGATGCTGAAAACGTTACTTGGTACTGCTGTGAATCCCACGCCACTGAGGAGATGCAGTTCTGCTCTCTAGTCAGAGGGTCCCCTCATGTATCATCTGAAAATCTTCCCAGCCGGTATATTATGTACCGGTTATTCTGGGTGCTGCTTTCCATCAGCATTGGAGTATCACCAGGCTGGTAACTTCTAGCTGAGTCAGTATTTCTGTGTTTCTGATTATGATCATAATTAACTTTCATGGGCACAGTCCTCTCACATGGTCAATAAGCAGATCATTACCTTCTTGTATGTGTAAAAGCAAGAGGTTGTGCTCCCTAACAACTTTACAGAAAGCATGCATGACAAGTATCATGGGTTTACTAAACAGGAGGTAATAGAGATTCCTCTATAATGGTTTCATTCTCTTCCCTCTTTTCTCATCTTCTTAGTGCCCAGGAATCTTTCATCTTTCTGAATGAGTTAGTAGTGCCAGGACCATCTTCTTCACTAGAAGACTTGAAAACTTTCTGAGGAATTTTGTCCCAAAGGATATATGTTGTACACAGTGAGACTACAAGATAGATCTTGTGAGCATTTGATGTTGTCATGGTTTGATATCCTAGCTAGAATTGTTCTCGCTGGTAGCAAGTATTATCTGCTGGTTTTCATTTTTCACCATCTGTATGGTGAAAAGATACATGGCAAGGGTCCTCGATCATATCTGCAGAAAAAATAGAAAAATCTGAGCTTGATAAAAGTGTTTCTGAGGACAAGGACCCTAAGAAGTTAAATCTATGATGTACCAAAAGCATATTCATCAGCTTCAGTGCAGCCAGTGGCACACTGCCAAGTGCTCTTTGCCAAGTACAGTTACTTCACTTGAGAGTCACCCTGTTTCTCTTGAGAATTCCTGCACCAAGGACTGCATATGGATTTTACATTAAACGGTTATTGAATGAAAGATAAACAGTGCTTGGACTGAGGACTTGAGCTTAGGCCTCTTTTTTTCCCTAGAGGATTTCCCAGTTGCTCTTCTACAGAGACATACTTCTACTTTTCCATTTGCTTTAGATCACAGACTTCAGACTTCTTTTCTGCAAAATGACATTCTGTTTGACTGAGAGTGGAAAACAGACCCTCTCCTCCAGTTTTCCATCCTCAGCCAACACACATGGCTTAACACACTTCTTTGAGTTTGCAAATGGTGGACTTGCATCCTTTCAGAATTAAGCAATCCAGGACCCATGCCTGCAACTCCAAATCCTTGATATTTGGGGAAAACAAGGAATAGGGTAATAGCTACATTTTCTGCCTCTAAAGATCATAATATCAAACTCAGCGGTGAGCAATTGTGTAACTGTTCTGTGAAGCAGCCTTTTGTGAGAATGGGCTTCCAAACAAGCCTATTGGAGTAACCCTGTCATTGGACTCCTGTGCATTACAAAATAGCCAAGGCTAAAATCATGGTAGTTTGGGGAATCTGCTTCACAGAACTTTATATGCATAACTGTTTGCTCCTTGGGAGGATAGATGAAGGTCTTGATAATTGCACTCATAGGTGTTCATATCAAAACTGAGTAAACGCTTTGTAGATATCTTTGTATTTCTCAAATGTGAGGGGAACTTCAGTGCTCTGGACCTCAAATCTGTGACAGTAGGCGGCATAGCCTTCTTGTTGTTCTTCAAAACCCCTGTGCTTACCTTGTGAGACAGTAGATCCATGATGAACGGCCAACGTGGGCAGTGAGGCATAAACTCCTCCCTCTTTTGCTCAGAAACCATTAATCTCTGCTCTTGAGACTGTTAATAAGTCATAAAACCAATAGATTTTCACCTCCTGAGTATTTTAAAAGCAGCATGGTGTACTTCCTGACTTGTCTGTCAGTGACCCCTTGTAAATGAAGGCAACCAATGTCTGTATTGTGAAATTGATACTTTTGACTCAGGGAACCCCTGTAATAAACCTGTTGATAAGTACTGATTGTAAATTGCCAGAACTCCTGTTCTGTTTGGAAGCAGAAAAGGAAGCAAATGATGGTGTCTTCTAATGAACTGTCAATGTTTCTTTTGCATCTTTTGCTCATCATTTTCTCTTAACTTTTGCTTCCTGTTTTCCTGTTACATTAGCCTGATTTTTTCCCTCCCTAGAAAATGCAATTAATCCATGGCGTCAAGGATAGGGGGGCTGGCATATCTAGTCAGTCCACAAGGGCTTCACAGGTGTGACCCTGAGCATGCATGAGAGCAATAAGTTCTTTTCCTAGCTCCGATGTCCCTAAACAGAAATCGGGGGGACTGGCCCAGTACCATGGACAGAGACAGGTCCTCCTATGACAAGGCATCGATGTGAGCAGCTTGGATTGCTGAGGTGGAGAGGTAGTACTGTACTCAGAGAAAAGAATTCATGTAGGCATCTCCAGAGCTGTACTTACTGGATCTGGTTCATAGTACAACTGTCTCTTAGCTGTATTTTACATGTAAATAGTCTAGCAGCATATCTGATGCTATTAGGGTTCATCCAGGCCTTATTAGGTGAATGAAACACGGCAGCAGAGATTGCCAAGGTGCTGTTAAATGCATCAAAGTATTCAGTTCTGGACAGAATATCAATCCAATCATCCTGAGACTTGGGCATCATGCATTTGAATTGTTTTTTTTTTTTGTCTACTTCTGCTCAAAGCTTCTTAGTAAGTACTTCTTTGCTGAGGATAAGGAATGAATATTGAGGACAACAGTACTTGGTTCTGTGGGTCCAAAGACTCCATGTGCCTGTCAGTCAGACTGTTTTTCAGTATGAATTTAGGAGATTTAGGTAACAATTTATCTTACTTCAGTGTCTTCTTCCCAAGTCCTGCTCAGTGATAGGACTTATGGTTGTAGTCCTAAGCTCTGTCGTAGGACATGACTACATAGTACTTTTTGACTTAGGGCTATGAGACCATCAATTAGACGTACTTGACATGCCATTGTGGGTGAATGTAAAAGCATTTGGTCACTCCCAGGGGAGGGCTATAATAGCATTGCAAATAATTCCTCTACTGGCTTTGATATTTCTTAGTTATCAGGCCAGCTCTGCACAATTCCCCCTTTCTCCAAGTACTGGCTTGCCCAGCTCCGAAGCTTTTTCAGACTTAGCTCAAATGTCTCCCTGGTACTCTGTTGAAAATCTGCCCTAGATATAGGCAGATAAGCTAGATATAGGACTTCACGTTATTGCATTGACAGTCTGTTGCTGCATTTATTTATAACTGCTGCTGGGTGTTCTAAAGGTTAAGCCATTTCCTCACAGAGCGTTTCCAAGTGGGCAGTACAGGGTATCTCTCTGTGTTGTCATTTGGCTACTATACCTTTCCCATTGAATATTAACCTTGGTCTCTCATTGCTCGAGTGACACTTCTTCCTGTTGGAGAAGAGGGTCCAATTTCTGAGATCTGCCAGGTGATGACATGAGGTAATCCACTGACCTTTATCAAGCGCTTGTGTGGAGGACATAACTGCTGGAGCTTATTCCAGTTTTGTGAGAGCAGTACTATAATCACTATTTGATCTATGCATCTGAAATTCCTAATTCTCATTGTCCAAGGAAGACAGTTGCCTGCAGGGGAGGGGGGTGGGGTAGGAGAGTCATCAACACTGGCACATATGTGAAGAAGGAAAAATAGTCATTACTTACCCTATGATAACTATGCTGCTTCCAATTACTGCTGTAATCAATATGAATCCTGTGGCCAAGCTTGTCTTGCTTTTCACTGTCCTTAGTAATACAGACTTTGAATTGTAAAGCTGATGCTGATACAGGGTCATAGCTACCCTGACCTTTATTCAGTACAATGGGAATTCATGTGTGTGATTCTAATAGACATACTATTAAAAATAAAATAATGATCACGTCTTGCATTCATGCACATATATGCACCTAGAGTCCACATTCACTGCAATATTTCAGAGAATCAGTTTCTGTAAATATTTGTTCTTTACTGCATACTTCTATTTTACCGGAATGTTTATAATATATTGTTAACGTATTACAAAATGTGTCTTGTTGCCATGACAAACTTGTCTTTTTAAGCGGTGAATTTCCTCCACCTTCTGAAATTATTTTCCTGAAACACTTGCTGTTTTTATTATTGGTGCTTGCTTTAATTACCATTTAGAAATGAACAGAGTGGGAGGTACAACGGATTATCATTACTTATATATTCAGCAGTTAAATTCATAGCTTGAAAGCCAAATGTAACAAAATGCCCCACAGCTCTTTTACACTTTGCTTAATACAGCTGTAGAAGAGCCTTAATTCATGTTTATACAATCAGTTATAGAGTATTAAGGCTTCTGAGTGACATGGTGGTTCACTAACACATAACCTCTATGGGCTGAGTTTATCCTTCCAAACATCATCTGAGGGGGTGTAACAACAAAACAAAACAACAACACAAAGCCTCTCTTTGTGGAAAAGAGAATTGCTGGAGGAGAAAGGTCCTCAAGGACACTCCATTCCCTGCATGGTCTTTGCCTAATAACCTGTCTAAGGTGATTGGAAAACCTCTGCTGCTTCCATAAAGTGACTTTTTTAGAAGGGATAGTGTTAAGACAAATAAAGGGCAGATATTAGTACATCCAGGATGTTCTGAGCTGTACCCTGTGCTTTTTGAGGAAGACACCTACTATATCAAGTACTCCATTGTGAAAATCCACTGCAATGTTCAGATAGAAATTTAGCCCTAGCAGTGTGCAGTATTTCCAGAAAACACTGCAACCTGCAGTTCCTTTTATGAAAGCTCTCCTGTTGTTTTTTTGTTTGTTTGGTTGGTTTTTGCAAGGCACTGAGTATGCCATTAATCTCAACAAGTCATCCAAAATGACTGATAGTTGAGGCAAACTCTTTCTTAATGTGAACCCTTAATATTCCTAATTTTATATCCCTGTACTTCTACTAAGAGGTCATAGTCCTTAGCTGGGGATATCATTTGGGAATGCTGTAGTGTAACTGAAATCTATGACCTCTTAATAAGCACCAGGAGAAAGAGATGGGGATCATTCTACAACATGCCCTGGGGGTGCTTTCCCTTCAAGAAGGCAAGCTGAAACTGTTCAACTTTTTTCTTTCTTTCAGTTTTTTACCTTCAGGGGGAAATTGATCGATTTGGAGATGATTATTCCATAATCTCTGAATTTTTCTTCTTCTACACTGCAATGGGAACTCCTTGAAGTTTAAAGGGGTTGTGTCTCCTGTGTGCACTATGGAATGAACCCAAGGAGTTTATGGGGACAGCAGTTCTTTTAGCACAGTTAGAGCAATACTAGGCAAGTTTGGAACTGAAACACCAGGAGAGTATGGACAGAAAATGGTAAATTTTTAGTTAAATTTGGTTGACTAGGTGTCATCACTTATCTCACTGGATGCTTCATTTGGGGTTTATTTTGGGGTAAGGAACATGGGGTTTTCCTAGAAATGTGAACGTATAGAAGACACGTTGAAACTGAGATTTCTCATAGTAAACTGAGGGAAACTGGGAAGGTTGAAGTGGCAGTCAACTTCTAAAAAACTTGAACATGACAAGGACTATTTGATACTGATTAAATAGTAATCCGAAATGCTGGAAAAGTGATCTATGAATTTTGGATTAAATTTACTCTTTAGTATAGTTTATTAAAGTTATGTTAAGTTTGTACACATACAAGTGAAGTGATTTAATATTTTTGTCTGCAATATTTATGAAGCACATGAAATACAGTAAATTATTGTGCCTGTGTATAAACAGGGATAGTATGTTTTTGGAACAGGGAATGAATTGCAGTGCTTCAGAATGTCTTTAGGAATAAAACTTTATATAGGATGGTGTCATGGACTGGCACTTCATCGATATATATATAATATATGGAAGTTCATTTTAAATTTCATAAAAATACCTGCCACTGACTTATTACCTCCCTAACCATGACCAGAAGTGGTGTCTCTCGTTTGTTTTAGCGCTGCATCCCAGCAGGAAGTGCAGCCTAATGACTGGAAGAAGGTTGGGTGACTCATGCGGGGGAGGCTGGAGAAGGGTCAAGTTTTCCAAGTACTTTACAAATCTACCAGCTGTAAAAGTGATGGATAGGGAAATGAAGCGGCAGTTGCTGATTTACCTTACTCTGACAAATGTAGGCTTCAGCACGTGAGTGCATAACACATAAATTTTTCTGTTAATGCATAAATGGACATTAATATTTTTTTCATATGTATGCATTTATTTCTCATTTCTATTATCTGATTTCAGTATGTGGTCAGAAATGATGCTTGGATTTTTGCAAAAATCTAATGTGTTTGATCTTTCCTGTACAATCAGTCTCTAAGCAACACATCCTTTGTCCTGAACTATTTTAATAAGTCAATAACCATAGGTTTCTGTATGATTCTAATTATTCTTCTAAACTGCATTTCAAATACTTTGAACAGTTTTAATGTTTGCTTCTGCTATGATGTTATGATTAGAATATTTTGCATTACAGGACGATCTTTCCTTTCTTAAGAATCTGTGTAGCCTGACTGGAGAATGTTTTTCAATTTAAGTCCATCAGTTGCTGGCTTTAATCTTTGCTTCACCGAGACCAATGGAAATGTCATTATTATGTTCATTGAGGGCAGGATTTCTACTAGTGAGTTCAAATACCCTTTGGATTGTGTTATTGCTCTCAGGATTTTTCTCTGTGGCACTCAGATCTCTGCCTTTCCAACACTCTTTTCAAAATACTCAGTACTTAACAAATGTACTTCCAAATAGCTTTTCCAAAAAAGCTGACAGTCAGTGGTATTAACCCTGTAGTTACAAGTGCTTTCCCATGGTGCATTAGTCTCAAAGCAGTAAAGCTTCCCTTGTCTGCCATGATGCCAGGTGCTTTCAAAAGCAGAGGCTGAGAAAATAAAGAATGAGATTTATCTCATTAAAAGTAGATACTGCCACTTCTGTGACCTTCTCCACCTGTCATTGTCTTTGATTTTCTCTTGTTATTTGGTATGCTTATTCTTGCTGCTGAGGCTCTACTTTTTTCCTCCTCTTATCTTTATACTTCTCATGCTCTTACTGAGTGTTTCTGGAGGTGTGCTTTTATTTCTATCGTATTTTCAGCTATCAGCAGGTCAGATATCCCTGCAGTTCTCCCTTTGGCTGAGAAGGGTGGAGATGATTTTCTCCAGTGCTGCAATATCCCACTGTGTCTCTCCTTCTTGTCTGTTCTCCCTCCTTTTTTGCTCTTCACTTTTCTACTGTTTGTTCCCTTTTTGCCTCTAGGATCTCCAGAATAGTGCTACTATTCCCATTGGGTACTTCAGTAGGAACAGCAGACTGCAAAACTCATTCAGTAAACTTAGTTTCATTCTGTAGCCTCTGCTGGACTAACTTTACACTGCTTTTTGTAGGAACCGAAAACATAGATGCTGTACGCTCAGGTCTACAGCCCATTTTGTTATTTGCACAGTCATTCTTTATGGTGGTCTCTTTCTTGATTTGGTCACTTTTTAACCAGTTTTATTAACATTCTGACTTCTGTCTAATGCTTTCTATACCATAGTGGATAGCACTGAAAATATCACATAGTGTTCCCAAATTGTGGGAACATTTGTCCTTTGTAGTATGTTTGGTAAACTACACAACTTACACTTTTTGGTCAAATAATAGGCATATTGGACCCTAATTTATTGCTGCGGATGAGTTTGCTTATGTTGAGTTGGCTTCATGAGAGGCTGTTGACTTTTCTGTTGCATTTCTGTTATTGGTCAGTGCCAAAAGTGCTTAAAATTACTTGTGTAGTTCTACTCTATGGGTGTGGAAATAGGCCTGATACAATTTAAAGACTAGGTTCTACCTGTTGCAAAATTCATAGGCTTCAGTACAAAATCAAAGAAAAATTCTCTCTGCTGTAAGTCTCACAGATCTTTTCATAGAATATTTTTGAAACTACACTTCAGTTAGTGGATCTGATGATGTTAGTGTGGTGAAAGGGGTTACCAGATGTAACTGGTTAATAAATAATTGTTCAGTATGTCAGTATTGTTTTTCACATGTGGGACAAGCTTTACATCTGATATGCCTTAAGAACTGTACAACACCTCTCAGTCTGTCTCTCTATGCTCCGAATCTTTTTTACAACTATTTATCTACAGTACCATGAAATGTCGCCAACCCTGCAGAAGATAACAAACCCATGAGACATAGTAGGGGGAGACAGGAAACTCTGGCCAACAATAATGTGGCAAACCTCTTGCTCTTGTGAAAAATGCCACAGGATCTCTGCTGCCCATAAGAAGCAGATTGCACTAAGGCATAATGGGTGGATTGTTTTATGCCTGCATTGCCAAAAAATGGCCAATGCTTTCTTTTTCAGGTGAGTCATATACGTGGGAGCTGCATGTTTCAGAATGGTATTGTTCTCCTTTGTCACTCCTTCATTTTGGATGCAAATGTCAGTATGGTCATTTTTAAAAGATGTGGGGAGGCTGGCTGTGGTGTCCCAGCCACTGGTAGAGAAACTGCTCCCACATGCAAGGGCTTTAAGTCCCATACCATTCTGAATCATGGGGTTGAGGAGGTGTTTCAGGGTAGTGTTTAACCCTAATCCTGGCCCTCCCTTTTCTCCTTGCCTCTGTTCTCTGGGAGTTCTAGCACAATATTTTGACTTGTGAGCCCAGAGGGTTGACTGTGTGGCAGACACTTAAGGTAATTATGGGCTTACTTATACATTTTACTGTCAAATTACGTAATTTTCGATAGAGGGCATAATGTATGCTTTCTAATACACACTCTTTGAGGCTTAAGGTTCTGCCTCCTTTTAGATAGCTTAAAAGTCAAACCATGTGTCGTTACAGACCTTGGTGCAATTGCTATGAAACGTGTATAGCATTCCTCCCTTTCCTCCCATAACATTCTAGGCTGTATTAATGAGGAATGCTCTGAGGAAGAAAAGGTTGGATCTGAAATTTTTTACTGTAATATGTGGAATGTGTTTACTAAACTGTGGAAGCTATTAGGGGTACAGGAAATGTTGCGTGTTTTGGTAGTCAGTATGCTCTTAGTGAATTGAGACATGGAATAATCATTCTTCCATCAGCCAAGTGTAGTAAATGTGGTTTGCAAACCGAGTATTATTTGCATAGTTTATAGGCTTGCTGGCTATGAAGTATATATTTTTATCAGAACTACGTGCGTCCTTCTGAGGAGGGGAAATGTGCAGAACAGAGAAAGTCATCTTTTAGAAACAAAAAGAGTAGTAATTATTTTGCTGTTGACTAAAATTAAATTTTGATTAACGTTGCATTTGCATTTGTTGATGATTGAGAAACTTAAGAAATGCTACTTTAAGTGTAAAATTTGTTCTCGTACTCTTATGGAATTGACTTATTTTGAACGGGAAAGAGACACGTTTCTTCAGCAAGCATCTTTTTATACAAAAAGATATTCTAACTTTTGACTGACTCTAAGTTCATTACAGTATTCTTTCTACATCTTTCTTATGCATTGTTTTACATGCTGGTAAGGGTCTTCGTTCTTACTGCTTCTCAATGAGCAGTTAAATCAGATCAGAAGAAGAATCATTTTATGTCAGATTGCATTTTAGCTTTAGGGACATAGCTCCTATACATGACTTTTTAGTTGTTTTTTTATCTAATGGTATAAAGATATTGTATGCTAAAGGTCCAATATGATGTATGTTTCAATTTAAAACATGATTTGCAATTAAGATTTTTGCTAGCATTTCATCTGTGAGGAATGTTAGTAGTCTTCCCTACTTCTTCTCAGGAAATGTTCCATCAACTCACAGGTCCAAAAAGTGTCCATTTTTGTACATGGATAGCTATCATGCACTGATGAAGTGTTTCTAAAATAATGTGTGATGTTATATAATCATGTAAGTAAAGACTGTAGCATTCTCCTTTTCCAGACCTTACAAGCATAATCAGGCATGCAGTATTTTACAAAACAATAAGACTGAGCAAAATGCTTTCAGGATCTCACAGTTCAATCCCTGCTTTTATTCTCTTTTTAACGTAGACCTGGCTACGTTAAATAGTAGTTCAGTTGAAGTTCATGCAGTGAGTGGATTTATCATTCAAAGATGAGTAGCTAAGTAAAGTTACCTCACCTTAAAGTTTGCAGCTCCAAAAGTGATCTCATAAAATGTGTCCTCATATGTTCTTTGGCTCTTTCTACGAGCTAGAGCAGGAAGACAGAAAGAAAGAATCAGATTCTTTCTTTCCAAACTAAGACACGCTTTTTAGTCTGTTTTCCCCCTTGATATTTAAAGTTGAACCCAATTATTAAGCCTACTTGTTAAATATTCTAAGTCTTACCTTTCTAAACTTTTGTCTTCTCTCTCCACTTTTCATTTAGTTCTTAAGTTTCTTACCTTTCTTCCTTTCTGTTTAATGTTTCCTGACACCGTGGAAAAATCTTGTCCTGGTAGAAAGGGAAATGTTTCTATTTGATGGCTGATAAGCAAATTAATGCAAGAGGTTGGTCCTTTAAGAAGAAAATAAGTCCACTGATTTCTTCTGTTGTTAATCCATGAGTGGATGTTAAGCTATTTAAAATGACTGATCCAAAAAAGCCAGTCTACATAAAAGCAGATTCACAGAGTGCACAGTTGAATGTGGAAGGGACCAGGAAATAGCAGATGAATTAGACAAATTACTATACCTTTTTGTAAGTAATCACAGCCAGAATCTTCTGGTTCATGCAGATAATTAGTAACTTCAGTGTTTTCATTCAAAGACACACAGTTCTTTGCTTCTTCTACTTTTTTTTTTTCTTTTTTCTTTTTTTAATAATTGGGAATTTTATTTCTACTTTGCACTCACTGGTGAGGAAATACTGAATGTGCCTGTCTTAAATCCTTCCTGTCTGGGGTTTAACTCCCAATGCAACTCTATCTTTTTGCCTTACACCCTTTGATGTGTTTATTCTCACAGTATCTCAGTAAAGTTGGGGAGATCTAAGGGTGCTTAAAACTTAAATAAAAAAAAATGAACTTAATCACTTAAGATGAGATATAGGTGCTCACATCCAAAGCTGTGACCCTGAAAAGCTTTGCTGAACTCTTATCTCCTCAAAAAGATACTGTTCTGGAACACTTAATGGTCTCTTGTCTCATCTTGAGTGTAAAAGTACTTTTTTTTTTTTCTCTAAGCTGTGGACAATACAGAAATTAGTCCCACATTGAAAAGCAGTAAACTTCAGTGAAGATTTTAACTTAACAGGTAAAGGGGTAAAAGTGAGCAATTTCACAGAATATTAATCCTTTCCACATTGCCACATTTTTTCTTATTTTTTTTTATTTTTTTATTTTTTTGACCATTCCGGTACTTGTTACAGGCTGTCAGTGAAGGAATCTTTTGCATATCAGTGAAATGATACACCAGGGAATTGTCATTCAGGAGTACTCCACTTTCAAATCTGAGGGGCTTGAAGATGCACAGGCTATTTCAAAAGGAAATGTAACACATTCAAGGTGGATACTAATAATGCTACCTTTCTTGTTCAGGTTGCTCTTAAATTGCATCATGAGGTTCCAGTGCAGGAAATGCTGCTAGAGATCCTCTGGAGAGGAGTGAGGAATGGAGGATGTGAAGAGAACATTCTGTTTTTTCTGTGTTGTTCAGTGATGTTGAAGTGGTGCTTTCACTGTTCTTTGAAGATCTCAGGTTTTCTCTTTGCCTTAGATAGGAAATGGTATGGATAAATGACGTTCCAGGGATGAAATTGCTGGTAGAATGCAGAACTCCTGATTTAATTGAAATGTTAAGCTAGCTTTTTCTATATACTAGTTATGTCAGTTAATACTGTTACAGAGAAGCAAGTCATGGTGCGTGCACGTACTATCGGTCACTTCCACAACAGATTTCCTTATAGCTGTAATTGTATTCAGAAGTGAATGTTTTATTTGAGATCTCAAATACTGATCTTTGTAACTCAAAGTAGAAGATACGTTTTTAATGATCAGAGGGTGGCATCTGTTAACTCTAGCTGATTTGCGTACCTGTATTTCATATAAATTTATACAAATGATTTGAAAACAGGCGTGCATCGATGTATAGCCAACATTTGGTATACTGACTGTAATTGCTACTCTTTGAAATGACATTTTTACATTGTTAGATGATCAGAGGGCTGGAACACCTCTCCTATGAGGAAAGGTTGAAGGAACTGGGATTGTTTAGCTTGGAGAAGAGAAGGCTCTGGGGGAACCTCACTGTGGCCTACCAGTACTTGAAGGGAGCTTATAAACAGGAGGGGGGATGGCTGTTTACGAGGGTGGGTAGTGATAGGACAAGGGGGAATGGTTTTAAACTGAGACAGAAGAGGTTTAGGTTGGATATTAGGAGGAAGTTTTTCCACTCAGAGGGTGGTGAAGCACTGGAACAGGTTGCCCAAGGAGGCTGTGGATGCCCCATACCTGGAGGCATTCGAGGCCAGGCTGGATGTGGCTCTGGGCAGCCTGGTCTGGTGGTTGGCGACCCTGCACATAGCAGAGGGGTTGAAACTCGATGATCACTGTGGTCTTTTTCAACCCAGGCCATTCTATGAGTCTGTGATTACTTGCAAATGGCTCTCCAATCTAAGAAATTTTGCACGTGTGTAAAATGTCTTCTGGGGAAGAAATCAAAGGATATTAAATTGTGTAAGCAAGGTGGAGAATTTGTTTGCTAAAATCCTTAATTGCTGAATGAATATCTTAGTAGCTGAAAAGATGTGCAGGTGTCCAAGCCCCTTGTCACTTTGTACCAAAAGTTAACAAAACAGTCCTCTGTTCCTATATTTCCACCACCACTCAGTTTAATTTATGAAACTTAGAAGAGCTTAATATTTCATGAATACATATGACCAGGCAAAACAGTGAGCAAGACTGTATCTGTGTGCTTTTAAGGAATAGTGAAAGCAGTATTAGCATCCAAATTGAGGTAATAAAACTCTAAATTTCAACATAGCCACCTCAAATTCTCCACAAAAATAAATCTTTTCTCAAAAAGTAGAAGTTAGATGTTAATGTGGTAGTCTTCTTCAGCCTTTTATTTGCTGTTACTTACTGATGTTTGCAATAGTAAGTGATGAAGTAAATACCTGAGGAAAGGACCATGTATTCATCATAGTAACCAGATTAATTTAGGATTGTAAGCTAAATATGCAGGTCTGCTGAACTAAAGGGAGGCTGTACCCAATTGATAGTGAACATTGAGGCCCCTGCAATGTTAGCATTACCCAGAATTTTCCATTGTGGTCTGCAAATCAAAAAGGAAAAGGGAGATGAATAAGAAAGGTGTATCACATGGAATGGGGGTAGATTTCAGCACAAAAATCCTTGCAGTAGTGAGCAGTAAGTGTGTTAAGTCTGTATCCTGTGGTATGACAGAGTTGTATTAACTTGTGAGCAAACAAACTCTTTCCCAGGATGCTGCTTCTGTTCCAGGGCTGGCAAGATCCCCAGTAACTTGAGTGTTTTTTCGCTTGTTTTAATGCACAGCGCGGATACGCCAAGTCTGCGTATTTGATTTGCAAAGGACAGAAATGTGCTGGTTTTTCACTTAGTTGTTGATGTTGCATGTTGTCTAGATAGCATGACAGTCCTTTCATAGATTCAACTCTTTGAAATACGAATTTCTGTAGTTTCACATCTGTGTTCTCTGAACTTGGCAGGTGACTGAATCCAGAAGACAGGCTTTTTTTTTAGTCACTGCAGACGGAGGTGTTGTTAACATGGAATGTGTTACTCAGACTGTTGAATTTGTTTGTTCACTGTTGGCCTCTGCTGTAGGTTAGAAAAGTGTACAGGCACCTTTCTGAACAGGGGAATGGAATTCAGTCTGTTAGCACAGTCACACACTCATTACAGTGTTTCATTTTATATTCCATTTTTCCTTGTTAATTTGATCCTGTCAGTAGTTAAAACCAGGTAATTTGATCCAGAAATGATGTGAATCATCTATGGAGAATTGAAGCGTACGGAAATTTAACATGAAAGAGAGACCTGTCTTGCACCTGTTTTTCTGCACCAGTATACAGTGACCCTAGAGAAGTTAAACAAGGAATTTTCTTTTGAAAGAGAAGGCAGAATTTCTGCATGATATTAAGGAGGAAAGAGCCTCGGGGAGGATCTTTCAATCACTCTGAGCTGACAAAATACTCCAGAGCAGCACAGTCCACTTTTTCTGTCACGTTGAAGAATGGAGACACAGTTCAAGGGTGTGCTATTAGTATCGCCAACCCAAACTTCAAGTGTGTGTGTGATGGAGAGGACCCTGCTGTAGACAGCTAGCTCAGCTTCTCATTTGTAGTAACTTGAGAGCACTAACAGGCCTTTTCTTGAGATCTTATTAAAGATAAGGCTCAGAAAATTCTTGAGGAAATTTGAATCATTGAATTATTTACCATTATTTTAAAAGTTGAGCATACTGACTACTTTTTAAATATAGAAAACGAAAACAAAGGAGAATAACCTGGTGAAGTATAGGCACTTCTGCCACCTTTATTATCATCCTGTGCCTCGCTCAGGTGGTGTTCACAGTTGCCTGGACTACTATCCGACTTGTGCCTTGAGGACATCTACAGTGCTCATGAGACAAGACTTTATGGAGCAGACTCGCACAGCACTCTGCTTCAGAAATGAAGTGATTGCTGGCCATAAGAAATCAAAAGGGAGCATTACATTACTTCCCACTGCAAATGTGATCTGGACCAACAAGCTGTAACCTGCACTGACAAGAAAATTAGGCTCACCACTCTATTTTAAGGGGAAAAAGCATTTTTCAGTAAGATGTAAGGCAATTCCTCTCTGTAAGTGTAGGTGATTGCCATATCATCGGAGATAGGGTGAGTGGGAAACTATAGAGTGGTTCTAGTCAGCTACTTTTTGATGCATCTGTGTAATTGATCAAACGTGTCTTTTGTCAATCTGAAAACAGAATGAACAAAGGAGATGGTCTCCTACATAGTTCTCAGTGAAGCAGATAATCTTGGTTCACTGAGCAGTATATAAAAATGAAACACTTTTGGTATCATATGGCATGATGAATACTTGATTTTTACTGCACTTGGGGAACATGCCTCCTCCTTCAGCCACACCACCTGAGTATGACACCTACAGCTTCCATGACTGAAGAGGTTGAGCAATACATTGTAATGGAGGAAGACTTGGTGGAACCTCAAGGTAGGCATTTATAGTCTGTCATGACAAAAAGCCTTGCGCGAGAACAAATATATAAGCTTATTTTTTTCAGTTTATAAAACTATGTCTGCCAGGGTTTGTAAAATGGGAGCAGTAATTGGGATCAATATGTAAATGCCATTTAAATTCTCCACAGTTATCCCATATCTCAAACATATGATGCGTGACTTCCATCTGCAAGAAGGGTCACAAGGAGGGTCTGGGAAACTACAGGTCCATCAGCCTGACCTTGGTGCCAGGGAAGGTTATGGAGTTGATCATCTTGAATGAGATTACATGGCATGTGTGAGACAGCCAGAGATCAGGCCCTGTCACTATGGGTTTGTGAAAGGCAGGTCCTGCTTGATCACCCTCATCTCTTATGATCAAGTGACCAGCCTGGTAGATGAGGGAAAGGCTGTTGACATAGTCTAGACTTCAGCAAAACCTTTGACACCGTCTCCCACAGTATGCTCCTAGAGAGGCTGGCAGCCTGTGGCTTGGACAGGTACACTCTGCTGGGTGAAGAACTGGCTGGATGGCTGGGCCTAGAGAATTGTGGTGAATGGAGTTAAATCCAGCTGGCAAGCGGTCATGAGCGGTGTTCCCCGGAGATTGGTATTGGAGTCTGTCCTGTTCAGTAACATTGTTGATGACCTGGACTAGGGAATTAAGTGCACCCTCAGTAACTTTGCAGGTGACATCAAGAAGGGAGGAAGTGTTGATCTGCCTGGGGGTAGGAAGGCCTGGCAGAGGGATCTGGACAGGCTGGATAGCTGGGCTGAGGCCAGTTGGATAAAGTTCAACAAGACCAAGTGCCAGGCCCTGCACTTTGGCTACAACAACCCCAGGCATCACTACAGGCTAGGAGCAGAGTGGCTGGAAGACTGTGCAAAAGTAAATTGAGGGTGTTTGTCAACACCTGGCTGAACATGAGCCAGCAGTGTGCCCAGGTGGCCAAGAAAGCGAGCAGTATCCTGGCTTGTATCAGAAATAGTGTTGTCAGCAGGAGCAAGGAAGTGATAGTTCCTCAGCACTGGTGAGGCTGCACCTTGAGTACTGTGCCCAATCTTGGCTATAAAACAGCAAGACCCTAGAGTGTGTCCAGGGAAGGACAATGAAGCTTTGAAGGGCCTGGAGCACTGAGGGAACTGGGATTGTTCATTACGGAGGAGGATCAGGAAAGACGTTATAGCTCTCTACAACTCCCTGAAAGGAGGTTGTGGGGGAGTTGGGGATGGCCTCTTCTCCCACATAAGTAATGGCAGGACTAGAGGGAGTGGCCTCAAGCTGCACCAGGGGAGATTCACACTGGGTGTTAGGAAAAATGTCTTCTCTGAAAGTGTGATCATGCACTGGAACAGGCTGCCCAGGGAGGTGGTGGAGCCACCATCTCTGGAGGTGTTCAAGAAACATTTAGATGTTGTACTAAGGGACATGAAGTGATGAAATATTGGTGGTAGGTGGATGGTTGGTCTGGATGATCTTGGAGGTCTTTTCCAACCTTGGTGATTCTGTGATTCTATATGTAGGTTGCTCTGAAAGTAATGCCTCCTATTTATTTCCCTGGAAACTACAACAGATACAAAGAGCACAATAACACTATTTTATAGAGCAAATTCTCTGTTACAAAACACTTTTTTTTTTTTTTTCAGCAAAGTCACCACCATTGACCGGTTTGTGTGGATGAGCAGATTAAGACATTCTTCATTTCATAGTGTGACAGCTATGCACGGCTGTCCAGAATGTGGCTTGTCTTTTGCTGAAATGCACCGCCCACCACCTAGTCACCTAGTCCAACCCTCCCCTCCTGCCTTGGGCAGAGTTATTAACTGCTGTGATAGAATCATAGAAAGGTGTGGGTTGGAAGCGACTTCAAAGACCATCCAGTTCCAACCCCTCACCACAGGCAGAGTTCCCAACCTCTTGATCAAGCTCTAGATCAGGTTGCCAGGACCCTGTCTAGCATGGCCTTGAATACCTCCAGGGACAACATCCACAACCTCTCTGGGCAACCTATTCCAGCACCTTGCCACCCTCTGTGAAATACTTGCCCCTCACATCTAATCTAAATCTCCTCTCCTTTAGTTTAAAACCATTTCTCATTCTCCCATCGCTATCTACCCATGTAAAATGTTGATTTCCCTCCTGTTTATAATCTCCCTTTAAAGGTTTGTTGGCCATTATTTTTTCCTGGATAGCCAGAAGCACAAAAGCCCAATGGGATTGCAGCCCACCACCACAGAATTCAGGTGTGTTTGCCCCTTTAGAAGAGTCAGTGTGGTCTTTCTTGTGCCTCTGGGAACTAAATGTGACTCACAGCCAGTACTCTGGGCTGTGCTGAATGGCTCGCCTTCCCCTAAATCTTGGTCCTGCAAAAGCACGCATAAATCTTTCAGTGTTACACACAGAAATCAGAACAATGCTGAATCTGCCGGCCATTTCTTCATGTATGGAGTGGTCAGGAAGGATGATGTCAGGAAACTGCATGGTACCTCACAAGAAAGCACTCTTACGTGAACAAGCAGTAGTCATCTTAGAAGGAAAACAATGCATGGAGTCACTGTGTGACTCCATACATTATTTCCTCAGTGCCCATGGGACCACAGATGAGTCAGCAACAGTTCATGGTTTGTAGTAACAAAAGTAGCTGACAATTGTAACAAAATCAGTATGGATGCTTGGTTCTCATCCAGGGCCAGCGGGAGGTTCTCAACCAACAAAGCCAATGCAGTCTAGTCTATCAGGACATCTGTTGCTTATGAGGGGAGCGATGTAAACAAAGAACAGCCCTTTCTTGTTTTATCTGCTCATTAACAATGTGGTGCCTTGTGAACCATAAACATACAGCGTGTGTTACTGGCTTTGGTGCTGATTATACTGTTGGCAGATAGGAAGTCTCTTGTTTTAAGATACTTACATTGTTGTGGGAATAAAGTACAGGAGTGGGTCTGCACCACTGAAATGACCAGATATCGTAGGGTATGGTATCACTCATGTCTCGTTCACACTCCATCAACAACGTAATGTTGGAGTATCTCACTCATAGTGAGGCTTCTACTGAAAGAGAGAAGGCAGGACTATACTGGGCCACAGGGAGACAGCAGATGATGCTGAGGTTGTCACCAAAATGTCCTTGAGGGAGCAAGGTATTTTTAAAATAAAAAGCAAAAGCTCACGGGAAGCAGATTTTGCAATACTGCAGAAGAAAGTTCTTTCCAACCTGATGGGAAAATTCCTTTCCTGAACTACTTATTAGGTGATTGATTCAACGCTCTGGGTATGGTAAACACTACCAGCAGGCACCCAGAGGAGAACGTCCATCCCACACTTTGTGCTAATTGTGACCAATCTCCATTACTCTGTAAGAAGATGAGAAAAAAATCTTCACAAGTCAAGTTACACAAGTCAAGAAAAAGATGAAATCTTTCTTGGTTCTTGCAGTTACTCCCTGAATTATGGAAAAGAATGGAGAGACAAACAAGCATGTCCCTTTTCAAGCCCCATTTTGACTCTTGTGCCCAAGCGCAAGAATAATTCATATACTTTGCATCATCCCTCTCTGATCCAAATGAATTCCAGCTAGTTGAGTGGAGCAGACGTTGCCTGAGAGAGAGATTGTGTTATGCATTTATGGGAGCTGGGTCCAAATTGCTCTAGGCTTCCAGTGTCATGTGGGACTTACCATTTCACCAAATTCCTTCGAAAAATTCTATTTCTGTATTGTTGTTCCCTTTTGCTTACCATTTGGTGCCTTGGTTTTGTTGTGGTTTTCATAGTGATTTGAAAGCAAACAGCGCCAAAATCTTCAGAGGGTTAAATGTTAACCTTCAGTGATTGTGTAGAAGTCCCTTTGACCTCAGGAAGACTTCTGCTCATGCAAGAGTAGAGAGTACTGCCTTGTGTCTTGCAGCCCTCAGGCAGTAGTTAGAATTTGTTCTAATTAATGGAGTATCTAGTAGGAATTATTCTGCATTTCCCAAATACGCAACCCATGAGTTCTTCTGTTGGTTTGTTCTTCTGTTTTAATAGGCGTTTCAGACATTTCCTCTAGGCTTTCAGAGGAGAAGTCATATTGAGTGCATTATTCAGTATTTTAGGCTGCGCTCATCATTGCATTCTTCGTAATCAAAGCACCTTTTTCGTTATTGTGTATATTCATAAACTACAGACAGCATGCAGTACATAGATTTGGCTGCTCTTCCATAGTCGCTCAGAAAATTGTAAGCAAAATTGCTTTTCATTTTGCCTGACAGCCAGTTTTAATTTTATTCATCATTTTATCAGATTATATAACATTTCTGTTGTGTGCAACTGTCTTCACACTGCTTTCCTCTCTCTTCCTTTTTTCCCCTATTATGTTTATGCTGAAAGTATGAAAACAACAATAAAGAAGACACCAATAATAGCTTCTTGCAGTAAAAAGGGCTTATTAAAAGGATATTTTCTGCCTGGGTGAAAAAATTCCTTGAAAATATCATAAATACTTTATAACACACAGAGCTACACTTTTATTGTCTTCAGAAGTTGATTGTCAAGATAAGCCATTTTAGAAAAAAATACAACACAAAAATGTCACATTTAAAAAAATAATTAGGTGAGTTTTCTTCACGGTCCAATTAGGCATATTCCAGATGAAACATCAAAAAAGGATTGAGTAACCATACGACGGGTGAGAGCTTTAAAATCAGTCTGATGACAAAGCAGATATACTTTCATTTTCTAGAGAAATTGCTAATACTGTAACATCCAATGGGCTTGGTTTTATTACATGTTTACAGGGCTCTTCATTGTGGTCCCAGCAATATGAGGAGCTCTGCAAGCATGCAATAAAAACTGAACAGACTTGATGTTAGCGCTGTTCATCGGTGTCCCTTGT
>NC_052533.1:103324511-103407011 GCF_016699485.2 Gallus gallus | reverse complement strand
TCTGCCTTTCCAGATCTTTCTCTGGCTCCGTTTTGCCACTGTGTCACCTGACCCTGCCAGGAGGGAGCTGGGCCAGTATTTGCCCGTGGTCCTCGGGGGCCGTACATTTGAAGGCGGCTTCTTATAGCTTTACAGACAAAGCTGAGGCGAGCGCCCGCGCACAGCTCTCCAGCCAGCATAAAACAGTTCCAGCTGTTGCCGCTCTCGAATTTGGAGGAGGGGGAGGGAAAGTGTTGGCTTGGATTTTAGGTGTGGCTCCAGGCATGGAGTGCACTCTGAATATCGCGCTGGACTTCCTTAGGGGAGGCGAAAGGGATATAAACAACAAGCAAGTTGCAGCTCAGGAAATCAGAAGCATGTTTGAAAACCCAAAGTAGAGCTTCAGGTGGAATGAGCATTTCAACCTCACAGTTTTGTTTGTTTTTGGGTGGCAGGGGAGAGGTGCTCCATTCTACAGCAAATCTCATCCCTTTGCGCTTTGTCGCTGTAGGTGAGACACTCCACGCTGCACTTAATTTTGTGGGTTGACAGAAGGCACATCTCACTTTGTGAAGGGTTTTGTTGTTGTCTGGAGTTTATTTTCTTCTCTTTTTTTTTTTTTTTTTTCCTCCATAAATATCTGAAGTGACAAAATCAATTGGGCCAAAAGCAAGAGTGGGAAGTTTGATAGTGCTCATGTTTTTCATGCTTTTGTTGGTGCATCTCCCGTCCTCTGCGGGCTTCATGTTTGCCATGGCAGCGTAACAGAAGATCACTTGCAGCTTTTGATCCCGCATAAGATGGGGTGTATTTGGGAAGCGCTGGGAAGGAAGGCTTGGAGGTGGTGGTGTGGGAGCTGTGCCTTCTCCTGCGTGCTCCTGCAGAGAGACCTGATTGAAAAGAAAGCCTAAGCTAGCCTTGCCTTCCTGAAGCACGGGAGGAAGCCTGAGCTTTTTGTCCTTGGGACAAGTAATGAGAGCAACCTGCCTCCGATATTTGTCATTTGCTAAGGCAAGCTGAGCCTCCTGCCATATTTTGGTAACACTTTCGCTGGACAGAATGTTTGCCCTGTTCGTTACAAAAGCGGTGCCAGCTGCCTGTCTGACAAAGCAAGTGTATTTAAAGTGCCTCACTGTGTGCTTAATGCATGTGAAGAAGGTGTTTTGTATTTTAAGTACTTAAAGGCGTCCAGTAAAACATTTGCATCTGGCACCCTTTTTAAAAATAAAAGAGGAGAAATTTTCTCTTCCATGTGGTGCCTTTCATGGAAATGCATCTGTCCTCTTCACTACCCATTATCAAATAAAAAAAGGCTTTGTACTTAAGGGCTTTTTTTTTTTAAAAAAAAAAAATATATATATATATATATATATATTGGTATTTTATTTTAGTTCTATTGGTAAGAAATGTGTGTCTCATGAATAATATCAGCAGGAGTTTTCCATTAAATGGTGTTGAGCATGTCATGGACCACTCGATTTAACTTTTAAATTTTCTATTGCCTGCTTAGGAAGGATTTGGGTAGTGCATCAGCATAATCTTAAATTTATTTCCTGGGGAGGCCAAATCTCCTGTTTTCCCAGCCCTCGGCCCTGAGCACAAAGTCATTCTCTTTTTCTTTATAACTTCAGAGCAAAGTCGGCCTGCCAGATGGAGTGCTACTACACCAGCTTTCCCCTCTCAGATTCTGAAACGCGTCATCTAGAACTGTACCTTATCTCCCCCAAGGCTCAAATCTAAAAGACTATCCTGAACTCCGATCTGTGTCTTGGCGGCATGATGCACTGCACCATTCCTAGCAGGGCAGTGTTAGTTTCTGCCTTCCTAAATTAGAGTGATGTCGTTTCTTATCCTTTCAGAGATTTTCACCTTGGAGTAATGTGGTTGGGATTATTCAGAGGAGTTGAAGGTAACTCAATATTTGCAATTTGACTCAGTTTCAGAGTGCCTGTTTTGAAGCAGCCAAGTAAGATAACCAAGGTTTCTACTGGAGAGAGATTGCTTACATAGTAATGCCTTGTTTCTGTAGCAGCAGACAGTGTAATTTTTCTTGTTTTCTAGTAGAAAAGGGAAAAGTCAATTTGCAGCAAAGTGGAAAACCAATGCACAGGATACGTAGGGTATTTTTTCAGTTGTTAGCATCTCCAAACTACTTAAATAACCACTAATTTGTTTTTATTTCTTTGTGGTACTTGTTACTTTTTTTGTTTGTTTGTTTGTTTGTTTTATCTTTGTGCATTTGCTATATTGTAATCTTGTGCTGGATTTGTTGTCTACCCTTGGGCTCAAAGCAGGTACTTAGAGTTGCAAAATGAAATCATTATTTCTCTTGAGCTTGGTGGACACTCTATAGGAAGGCCTAGCCACATTTCCCACCTGACAGTGGTTGCAAAATGCTTGAACTGCTTCCTTTCTCAGAAAAGTAAAGTTTGACTGGAAAAAAAAAAAAAAAAGAAAAAAAAAAGGAGAAATTCTCATTAAACAAAGATTGTGTTCTGTTTGCATAGCTTGCTGCCAGGCGGTAGTGGTGTTTCATTTCTCAATGAAATCTGTGTATTGTATCAGCAGCTAAGCACTCAGCAGCCTCGTCTCATAACAGTGGCATAACTGATTGTCTCACATGGATTTTACAGCCCTTTCTGTCTCATCAACCAAGAGCGTCTCGGAATATTGGCAATTTCTTCCATGAAAGGAATCAATATATAGAACAATACAGAAACTTTTAAGCCATAAAATTAAATAAGACAATGGTGCCTGTGGGAAAGGCTGGTAACTTTCTGTACACTTCACATGGGGTACTTGGGTGCAGTCCATTCATTTGTAGGTTACTTTTTAGTCTGCTGAAGTCTTTCTCTTTCTGTCAGTAGAAAAGTGTCAACAAATGGGCAAATCTAAAATCCCTTTTGCTTATTTTTCCCAAGTCCTTTATGAGTCAAACTTCCATTTCAGTGGGAGGTGTTTGTCAGATGAAACTGCCTGGGTTTGGAACATTTTCCATGGGAGCCCTGGCTTCATTGCTGTGTCCTCGATGTGGGAGTTATTTCAGTCGCATTTACCAATCACAGTAATTAAGAGAGAAAGAGTGGAGGTTCTGTTTCCTGAAAAGTAGAAGAGTAGGCAGCTGAGCCAATTCCTGTTTTGTCCAAACCCCCAGAGATCAGCTGTGAGTGAGTTAAAGAAAGAAGACTAGTTCTGGCCTCTGCAATGTGGCAGTGCCTCAGAAGACTCCTTGGGCATGTGCCTGCCTTCACATGTGTGAATAGTCTTCCTGAGTTCATTTGTTGTGCCACTGTTCTTTGTTAGGGGATAATGTCATGGTATCTCAAATAGAAATTTAAGGGTTGCTTTAATATATACATTAACGTGAGCAGGAGCACGTGCTGGATTTGCAGGTGAAAGAGCCATGCCCTGTCTCTTTTGTCATCATCTCCTTTTTTACCTTTCTGTACTGTCACCTTCAACTAGTTCCGTAATCAGGAGTGTCCTTCAATGCTCCTGAATTTGATAAGCTCTTGTTTGCCTCCTACTACAGAAAGCAGCAAGCATGTGTATGCGCATATAGCAACTTACCCAACGATAAAATCCTGAGTAGATGTGCCTTTTTCATTGCATAGTTGTGTGGTATACATGTATATCAGCAACAAATGGGGCTCTGCTTGTGGTTTCCTATGTCTTTGTCTTTTACAGTTGAATAATCTGTTGTTTGACACGGTAGGAACGATGTGTAAATATTGTCCTGCTCACAGATTGCTACCTGGGAGGGAGACTGTTCTCTTCATCCTCTCCTTCCCTGTCCACTTTCACCCCTTACAGTATAGATTCACTAGGGTCTAATAATGTGCATCGAGGAGAGCTGCAGTTTTATACTCAATGAAGGTACTGTGAGAATTCTTGTCTTCAGCCTGACTATATTTTCTCTGAATTTATTAGAGCTTAATAGCACAGAATCCTTTTTCCTTTACAAAATTGAATTGCAGTTCAACAATGGATCCAAAAGTCACAAGGTGGAGTATAAGCAAGCAGATAGATGCCATCAGGTAGCTTATCTTCATTTCTTTGGGACATCAGACTGAAAATATTCTATTGTAACTTAGTTACTTAATTTCCTGCCTCCTCTAAATTGGAAGAGGTCCCAGTCTAGAGCTCTGAGAATGGCGTATTCCCTCTCTGCGAGCCCTTCACTTTGCTATTATCCTTTAGATTCCCAAACTGCAATGTTATCTGCCAGCCTGAAGAGCTCTGGATGGGAATCCCAGCGAAGCCCATCAGTGCCGCTTCTTAATCAGCTGGAGAAGCCACTGCTCAATGATGTGAAGCACCCTTTGCCCTATCCCTTGAGTGCCGAATCCATACTGGGACCTCTCACAGAGCAGTGCCTAGTGTTAGCCAAGCACGTTTGTTATCTTCACTACAGAGGAACAACAGAGCTTGATGTTGTCTGATATGTACTTTCCTCCTTGAGGCCCGCGTTTTCATCTCTGTGTCTCCTTATAAAATCGTAAATCTGTACACTTCCAAAGTAGTTTTTCTTTACCGTAATATGGGTTGTGGCTGCTGCTACTGCTTTTTCTCACTTTTTTTTTTCTTAAATGTGATATCATGTCTTGAATTGGAGTATTGTGTCACTGTGGTGTGTGACATTACACTGTAAAATATAAAGCTATAAAAGTCTGTAATTTATAAGGCTATATTAGGTGCTTACTGTATGTATTATGGCCTTGTAATTCACCATTGCCTATCATTTATTCTATATATAATTCCACGGAGAGTTCTGGTGACATTATAAAGGAAAAGAAGTGTAGCTCAAGTGACTTGTCTTCAGAACCCCAAGATAGAATTTCCTCATATTGCATTATATAATGTTTTTAGTATTATCCATAATGCAAGAATGGGAATTTTCTGCTTTAAACAATTCTAGTTTATGATCCAGGAGTGTTATTTGTATCCATCAACATTTTTTGAGGGGGTGATGACATCAAATTTTTTCACCATGTTGTGGAAGGCTTTGTATGAGATTGTAATATCACATGCTTGGGTAACAAGGTCAAGAGAGCTAGAAAAAACTTTTCCCAGCTTTCCTTTGTATAAGGCTTTGCGAACTTCAGTCAAAGAAGTTAATTCAGCTGTTCCTGAACAAATTCCAAATCTTTCTAATTGGGAATTGTCAAATATACTTAAGGTCTTCCTTATGTTAAAATACCGAATAAGAGTATTTTACACTCACTGTTCAGAATGCTCTGGAATTGCTATTAAGTTCTCAGTCTTTTAGAGTACTTGGAGTATTAGAATCCATTATTGATATTGTTGAATTAAAATAATAACAGACTTTAAGATGACACTTCTAAAATCATGAGCTCTATTTCTAAGGAAACAAAGAAGCAGAGCTCTTCACTTGCAGCTGAAGACTTATTGGTAGTGTGGTTTGGATGAGCTCACCGTCTGGCTCACCAGGTTTGTCTGATGTCTGTGCAACAGTTTTGTTACCTTCTTCATCAAGTGTGTTGAAAGCTGAGCATTGTTCCAGTTTCAACAGGAAACTTCAGTGCAGCTGAGCAACTCTCTTTTGCTTTCTGTGTGTACAGTGGCATCTCCTGCTCGGGGAGTCGCCATTCTGATCCTTAGCTTCTGTCAGCTTCTTTGGGATCCGTGCCTTCTCCTGGTGAATCACCAAAAAGCGAGAATAACTGGAGGACTGGTGATGTCAGCTCCCAGACTTGGCCACTGGCAAGTCATTTGAAGGGAATCTCTTTCAGCTTTGATATATTGCATCGGTTTGCAGCAGAAGCCATGGGGGGGGGGGGGGTGGGAAGGCCTTGCAGAGAGGTAGGTCTGGGGAACTGCGATTCAGCACCCAGTGCTGTATATGAGATTCTCAATCCGTCACGTGATTACATATGTAGCTTCTTTATTAAATCACAGCACAAAAAGCAGATGTATTTTTAAAGGTGGAAAAATGTTCACGAAACTTAACTGGGATATTCTGGGGAGAACTTAGAAGAAAGGATATAGTTAAGTCTAAAGCAAGCATTGTAACAAATGTTTTTTCGCGTCACAGTGGGACAGCTGTTTGCAGGGATGAACAGATCAGACTTACGGAATGGTTACAACCATTTTAATGAAAAAAAAGGAGGACGGGGAGGAGTAAGGCAAGGAATGGGCCTGCAAGCTGACCGATTTCCCTTTAAATCACATTGTAATTTCTTTTTTGGCTAGTAAATGACTTGAAAGTATAGGAAGATAAACAGCCTGAGCGAGGGCCTGGACTTCTGCCATGTGCTGGGCTCCCAATTAAGGGATGAAATTGCAAGATACTCTTCAATTTCACTGCAACTGCGGCTGGGTTTTGTGGGTCAGTAAAACAAATGGAAGAGTTTTTTCTCTCCTATTTGTGTACTTCAGAGGTACTGTGCTCGGTTATCCGTGCTAGCAGTGGTGAGACTTAGCCCCACAGTCTCTGCAAATTTATGGGAGGAATAGGTCCCTGGTCGGAAAGAAAACGATTGTGGATGTTTAAGTTTCTGTAGATCTGCTCTGTTGAATAACTCGCCTTACCTATTTTTTTCCTCCCGGCTTGACAATCAGCAGTGACTGAAATTCATGAACGCAAAATATGTATTTTGATGAAGGGCTTAAACTTTTAAGTGCCTTGCAGAAAAAAAAGCCTCTCTTTAGAAAGAAAAAAAACTCAAATGACTTTCCTTGTGTGTTTTTAAGGGTGCCAGTTGTATCCATTTTAGAACAAATTTACATTGCTTATGGTGTTTTATTTTTGCCACGGCGCTGTGTATTTGTAGTTGTACATTACTTACTGACTTAAACACTATCATTTTCTAAACTGCAGAGGAAAGGAAATATATTTTCTGTTTGCACAATTTTCAGAATAAATGAAAAGGGAGGTAGCATCAACAGAAGAAGTATTTTTTTTTAACTCCATCCTATGTTGTAACAAGATTTTAGAAGATACAGAAAGCTTCTGTCCCATTAGTTTTAATGATAGCTTATCTCAGTGCAATAAAACACTATGAAAATGAAATAATGTGTATATTTTCTTTGGATCTCAGGCTTTTACCTACTGTGCCTACTCAGCACTTGGTTCTTTCTCTCTCTTATTTATTTACTTCTTTAGTTTTCATCATTTGATGCTGTGGCAATCTCTTGTGATGTCATAAGGAGTGATAGCTCAGGCCTAGCAGCAATACCAGTGAACTGTGAGTGTCTCAGAGTGTCACAGGTATAAATGACACCATTTGGTCTCGCTTTGCCTTGAAATTTTTGGTGTGGCATCCCAAATCTATCAGTGAAACGGATTTGCTGGAAACTGTTCATGGACCTGTAATTTCACTTCGTGCCCTGTGCAAACCCTTTGAAGAGATATTGTACCCCTACTATAAGTGAAGGTTTCAGAAAATATGGGAAAACTAACATAGCTTTTGGCAGAGTTCTGTCCTCGTGCTCAACTTAGTAACTTTTTCATTGTTTTGCAAACATCATCCAGGGAACTTCACACTGGGTGGTGAGTTAAAGCCCTATATAACCCAAATAGCCACCTTGATAACCTCACCTACTTGCTATCCAGGTTCGCAATAGAAGAGCGTTACTTTATTAAAACCTTTAACTAGCCATTAGAAGAGGTGCGGTGCGTTAAAACATAGGAAGTGGATGAAAGGCAGTTTTTGTGCCAACAATTCTTCGCCCTGTTTGTTCAATTCATAAACATAACATTTATGGGAATTATGCAGGTAGAATGGACCCTTAAGTGCTCACCTTTCAAAACAACTAATTCTTTCCTTCCTTCCTTTCTCTCTCTCTCTCTTAGATGTGTATGAATGGCTTTAAAGTGATATTTTACATTACTTAAAAATTATGTGAGTGTTTGTTGCTGTTGTGTAGGAAGGAAATAAATCATGGGCTTTTGTGGGATTTTAAATTCATCCCAGGAGTGAAGAGCTAATATCAAGACCTTCACAACTGGGATTAATTTCATGTATCTCTCAGGAGTCCATTGGGTATTATCTTTATACATTATAAAAACGTGTTTTGATATGCTTTAAATTAGTATTTTTTTCTTGTCTATGGAGCAGAGGCAGAGATGCTGTGTGTGCGTGCATGCGCCTGTGTGCTGGCTGAAGGGACTGACATGGGTGGAGCGCGGCTGATTCCAGTGGGATGAAGTGTGCTGCTGTATGGTGCTGTTCCCGAGCACTGCAAAGATTAACAAGCAGAGTACACATGCAGATGTGATGTCGGAGTGGAAATTCACCCCACTCCAAGCACATTCTTTTATCCTCTCGAAAGGACTTCTTTCTTCCACTAGGGGCCTGTGGCTGAATGCCAGCTCTCGCACATCTTCACCACTCAGTGGCAGTTTCTCTGGACATCCTTTAGCAGATGCTGTCAGCTCTTCACCTTTCTTTCATTCTACTCCCTGTGCCTTCATGGATCACTGCATGTTTGCGGTGCGTGTCGAAGAGAAGGGCAGAGTGGCAGAAGGAGGCCTCGTAAAGGCTCATCTTCCCAGCTCTGTGACATGGGCGATCTTCAGTCGTCCAACCCCGTTGATCCCCACACGTTGCTGTGACCCTTTACCCTTGTAAGAAGCAGCACAAGCTGTCTAGCATCAAACCTGCCTTGGTTGTTTTGTTTTTTAAATTATTTTTGAGTCATTTCCTTTATAAAAAGATATGGTTGAGGTCAGAATTGACAGTGGGGACATGGGAGGCTTTGAAATACTCTGTGATATTTCAGAGAAACCACAGCTACATTTGTGTGTGTCTCTGTACATGCGTGCAATGGCATGCGTGCATTAGTGCTGAAGAAAAGGTTGCTAAAATGGTTGATCAGACAAATATCTTAAATATTTACTGAGGTTGTCTTGTCTCCTTCTGCCTGGTCATAAGTTTTAATCTGCCTGTGCTGGTCGTCTCATTAATTTAAGAGGACAGAATTTAGTGCAGTACTTTTGTGGTTGCCCTGATTGCAAAAGACCTCTTAGGCCAGAGGAAAAAGCGGTGAACAACATCTTCGTAAGTGTTTATTCCTTGTGATCTTTTTAATAAAGTAAGGAAACCGGAAAAATTTCACTCTAAGATCAGAAGGAATCGTTCTAATTTCTATCCATTTTATACTAATTTTATCCCTGCAGGGCTTAGCAGGTTTGCAAAATGTGTACTTCACTGTATATATCACCATGGATTTTTCAGTTCTTCAGCAATTTCAGTATTGCAAGGCTTCTTCTCGGTTAGTATTCTACTGGCAAAAGGTTTCCTTCAGTTTCAGGTAGAATCCATTATGCTATCCTCTCTCTCCCTGGCTGTGTCCCTTTGTATTCCCCTCTCTTCCTTTGTCTCATTATGCCAAGGCTTGGTTAACAGCAGCGATACTAATGTACTGACATACTTACGGTATATGCCAGACCTAGATGTTAAATACACAGCACAGAAGAAGGAATCCTGAGGATGAACAGTGAGTTCCACAATAGATTTTAAGATGCCACAAATATACTGAGCAGATATTCCTCCCACCTGCCCATTGTGCCCCATTCTATTTCATACCGAATATACGTCAGCGGGAATCCTGAAGAATTTCATGTGTAGTCTTGAGAAAAATCCAGCAATTTGCTAAGGCTACTCCAAACTCTTCTATTTATATAAATATGGAATATATAGCACCAAATTAATCAGACATTCTTGTAATTAAATGGCTAACAAGAACTCAAAAGAGCATGCCCTTCATTTGACTGTAATGTGCATATGTGCTGTGGTACACCTCCCAGTTGTTAGGCCACACGTCTGTGTGTGTGTGGTGAGTTTCTCCTCTCCCTGCAGGACATCTTACTTTGGCCAAGATAAAAAGTGCTTATCGAATCAGGGGCTTATATTTTATTTTCTTTGTTCAGTATGTGGCTCCATACCCAATGAATTCCTTGCAATGGAAGCCTGGCACTTAAGTTAGATTAATTCATTTCTTCACGGGCTTTTGTGTTGCACTCATTGTGACACTAGTTGAATCATCTGCAAATATTCTTCATCCAGCGAAGTGAGGTGCTGTTATAATACCCGTTTTACCCATGGGGAATGGAGTGACTTATATCAAAGGCATGCTGCTCAGATTAAGGGTCTGTTGTTTGCTTTGTTGTTTTTTTCTACCTTTTCTTACCTTTGTTAGTATTTCATATGTCCGTGACATCTCAGGCCTTCTAGTTTTACTTTATGGTGAAACTGCTTCCTTGCTCCTTGCCCTCCATCCTCTCTGCGTGCCAGCAGTGTGAACTATAAGACAAACAGGAGGTTTCCTGCCCGGGTTCAGTTGTTCTGTGTAGCATCACAGCAGTTCCTGAAAGGGAGAGTGGCAAGGAAAGTCTTGTCCAGGTCTGTGGCATGCTTACAGAGAAATTCATAGCAGTTTAGCTTCCAAACTCTAACAAATCTCTACTGAGTGTGCAGACATAGCTTCGTGGCTTTTATTTTCCAAGTGTACAAACTTAGTCAAACCAGCACTGGTTTTTTTTATCTTTTTAACTTTGTTTTTATAACAGTAGAAGGCATGTGGCTGATATCAGTCTGACTGTACTGCCAAATTTGAAATCCTTTCTATAAGTATGCAGTTTCCATGACTTCTCTGTTAAATGTCTTCAGACCTCTTGGTTTTCTTTTTTCTTTTGAATATAGATATGAAAAAGATGACATGTTTTTCCAGACTTCTGTCTTAGAGGCAGCTGAGCTGACTTCAACTGAACTTTGCAAAAAAACCCCAACAAAACAAATGTACCCTGAGACAGATATCTAGGATGAAAAATTCCAGCCCAAGTTGTTAAAATCTGGCAAAGTAATACAGGACTGGGAAAAAAAAAAAACACTAGTCAGATGTATTTGCAACTCCAAGTTACGTCACTGCCTGCCTATCTGATTGTATCTTTGGTTGTTACTACCCTTCTGCTTCAGCCTTCACTCAAGAACTGATTTTATTTGTATGCAAATCTCTTCTTTGAAGTTTGCATTACCAGAAATGATTGCGCTGAGGGTTTGGGGGAATTTCATTTTTCTTTTACACCTTTTTTTGGTACCTGCACTGGCAGGCAGATGTAGCTACATAATCACAAATTAAATTAATTGACTAAGCTTAACTCAGCTTGCTCACTTAGGTTACTGGAGACACCAGAATGGCTGTTGTGCGTACGAGTCCTGTCCTGCTAATCAAATACTAGATTTGGTTTGATTTTCCTATGGTTCAGTCTAGTATTTGGTAATGACCATCTTACCTGGGAAATTTTCTGGATCCTTTATTTGCTAAATAGTCAAACTTATACATAGAAGCATTTCACTTTACATATACATTTGCATTATGCACTAGTAAAATCAAATGCACTTCTTACACTCCAAAAGAGCAAAGGAAACCCCAAGTGTAGTGAAACCACAGTTTCCTGTTGAGGCCATAAAACAGAAGAGCTATCTTTCATTGCTTTCTCAATGGCAGCATTGAAGGGATAGGGCTATGCCAAATTGGTTGATGTTTATGGATACACTGATCACAAACCCCTAATTGTGCAAGAGGCAGTTGGACAAAGTTGCTTTTAAATCCTAATAACTGCTGTAACAACTGTGGGCCAGAGGTTTGAGTACTGATAGTGTCTGCCTTGACCTCAGTGCTTCTTTCACCCATGCGAGGATCTTCTTGGGTTCGTCTGTATGGAGAAGAGACTTTTCCCTACAGGTTGTGCATGTTTTACATGATCAGGCTATGGATGGCATTGTTATTGTGGAAGTGGTTATAAAGCAGTGTTAGTAAAACACTTTAGATAATGAGTTTGGCTTTTTTTCTGAAGTTTTCAATTTTTATTTTTCCTTTTGCAGGATGAAGGAGTAATGCTTCTCTTCCAGTTTTGCTAACAAGAAGTGTAACTACATGAGATACTAAAATGATTTGCTGTTGCTCCTTGTTTCTAAGGGTGATCTCAGTATCTTATGAATCTGCTGGACCTATGGTGGCTTTCAAACACATACTCCAATGCTGTGAGCTTTTCTGACCTGTCTGGGCTGGCTACCTCCTTGATTAAAAGCTTAAAAGCAAGTTGTAATGCTGTTCTCCGTAATGTCCACTATTTTTTTTCCTCTGTTCCTTTCTTATACGCCTTTGAGACCAGGCTGAATCCTTCTGGTATCTGTCATTATGTTTAGCATTCCTCGTTGCAAATGGGAGTTGAATCAGAGAATGTATCTGTTTCAAATAAGTCCCCTGATTTATGAAATCACCGGCAGCCTTTAATGAACTCTTCCAAGGTGTCTTTCTGTGACTTGTAGTATAGGCCAGGCTTGTGGAAGGAGCAGCAGGCAGTGGCAGCTGTGGCCATCTCTAGAACAAGAGCAATCCAGTCATGTCAGGATGGCACTGGGCAAAGCTAGCAATATGCAAAGCTTTTATTAGCTTTGAGCAGATCTTATCAACAGATACACTTATTCATGAAATTTAGCTGCCTGATCTAGCCATGCTGGCATGGACCAGGGATGGCTTGAAGGCCACCTGTATCCTTCTGCAGTAGGTCCTGTAGATGCACTCTCAGCACCTGCAGATGACAAGATCCTTGACTAACCCATCTTCTGGCATGACAGGTCTCCGAGCATGGCCAGGATTCCCATGTACCACGCAGCAGAGAAGTGACATAACTCAATGGCTGAAAGACTCAGGGTTTGTGCTGGGGGCCATCTTGTTCTTATCTAGCTCTCACATAGTATGTGCAACAGGAGAGGTGTCTGTGATGAAGCCTCTCATGGCTGAAGTGATGAAATGTGGCATTTGGCTGTTTACTTCTTGGGTGAATCACAGCTTTGTGCCTCAGCTTCCTCATTTGTAAAATGGGGTTAATGATACTGTCCTCCTTGTTAAAAAGCTTTTGGTGTACCCTGATGAAAATGCATACTAAATGTTATTAAGCTAGATACAAGACATAGAAGCTAGATTTTATTACTGCTGTTACTATCCCAAACACAGGTTTCCAAGAGAATTTCCATCTCGTGCTTAGGGCAGATAAAGTGCTGGGATATATTTGTGCAGTAAGAGCAGTAGGACCTGCTAAGAAGTGGCTAAATCAAGGTTTGGCTTCTTGGGAATTAAGCAGCTGAATTATAAACACCTTAATATGAGGTTCGTAATATGAATTCTTGGAGATCACTGAGTACAGAAGAACATTCTGGGAGTTTCTGTCTCTGCTATGTAATCTAGGAGATAGTAAAGTGTGTTGGGCAACATAGCATATTCAGAGGGTTGGGATCACCTCAGGACTCACATGGGGCTGATGAAAGTGAGATGAGATTGTTCTCAGAAGTCCAAATTCAGCTTCATAGTCAAGTTTGTAGGTGTACAGTGTGGGATGTAGGATGCAGTGCCTTCATCAGCAGCTTTTTTGTACCACAACTAAATCCTTCCCAAACTCTGCAAACTGCTATCATGAAGGCAAGCAGTGTCTTGCAAGAGAGCATCCTAAAGAGCGTGTGATATCTGAGGACTAAAATGAGGACCAGGTTAGTGCTAGGAAATTTTCTCAGCCTGGCTTGTGAAGGGAGAGGGCAGATTATGGACCAAGCAATTGTCTGCCACAGGGCACTCTATGAACTGATGGGCAAGACTGCTACATTTTCAATCCTTCAATGGTATTTTTATTGAAAGTTTGAGAGAAAAGATTATAAAGGCATGAAATGCCAACAAAGACAGCTACTTTAGTACTTCAGTGTTGCACAGAGCACTGTAGATGAGCACACTCCCTCCTGTATTCTGTGCGTGCCAAAGGTGGCAGTCAGAGAACTAAAGGTCCCATTTTTTTTTTATGTTTTTTTATCGTATTTTTTTTCTCATATCCAGAAATAGTTTCTTCTTTTCTGTCTTGCTGAGAGCTACTGTCAGTTTTAGCTCTCTAGTGCCATTAAAAAAAACTAGCCAGCATACTCAAATTAACAAAACCTAACAATTTGCCACTCTTAAACCTGCTAGAAGAGCTCTTTCATGGTTGACTGGGTGGCTCTGGAGGTTACTAGGGGGAGATACCTTTTCTTCTCTTAATCACCTGTTTGAGTCTTTTCCAAGCTAAATAATAATATTCATTATGCAATCACATATGTTCGTGTGTGTGTTAAATGAGTTGTGCTCTCTTTAGGTCTTAAGGGACAAGAGCATATCAAACAGTCATTTTCAAAGTGACCTTTATCTCCTTTTCCTCAGTGACCTACACCCTAAGACTGCTTGTGTTAATCATATCAAACAACTTTCATCACAGAAAGTAAGGCTCACAAGTTTGCATTCCCCAGGCTTACTGATGGCATGGTATATTTTTATTTTTGCTGAAATTATGTATATACTCAAGATACATTAACTGCCTTCCACGTAAGTTCCTTCACAACCCTTAGCTATAAACGATGTGGACAATGGATATCCCTATTCTTTATCTGGCTTTTGTCCCCTACTGAAATATAATTTTTGAAGTCTTTTTGCCTGAGAGTTTCACAGTTAGATTAGCGGGAAGAAGTAGGTCAGCACTGAAATCAAAGAGCAGTATTATTGGAAGGTCCAGAAGAAACTGTCTAGCCCAGGTCCTGCCATGGGGTTTCATCACGTATGAGTAGACAATGCCATCTAATTGTTTTTTTGATCTTCCCTTGGAAACTTCAAGGGATCCAAGGGATCCAAGGATCCAAGAGCTGGCTAAGGAAGCCAGTGTTCAGTGTTCTTCTGTGTTTTGTTCTCCTGAAATTTAGGCCAGATCTGACCTGAGACACCCAAGCTGCAGCTGCAAAAAAATATAACCAAACAAAAAACAAAACAAAACAAAAAACTCCCCTCATTTTTCTTCACTCAGAAAAATTAATCATTCTTAGGGTAACAGAACTACAGAATATCCTGTGTTGCAAGGCACCCACAAGGATAATGGAGTCCATCTCCTGGCTCCACACAGCACCACCCAGATTTCAAACCCTGTGTCCGAGAGTGTTGTCCAAATGCTTCTTGAACTCCAGCACCAGGGGCCGTGTCCACAGCCCTGGGCAGCCCATTCCATGCCCACTGCCCTCTGGTGCAGCACCTGTCCCTAACCCCCAGCTGCCCCTCCCCTGACACAGCTCCATGCCGTTCCCTCAGGCCCTGTCTCTGTCACACAGAACAGAGCTCAGCGCTGCCCCTCCACTCCCTGTGAGGAGATGCAGCCGCCATCTCACCTCAACCTCCTGTGCTGTGGACTGAACACATTGCTTTCGTTGTTGCAGCTCTGTACCTGTTTGAAATGACCACTTTCCCACTTGTGATCTTCTCTTTTCTGTCTCCACGAATTAGGTTCTTCTAGATGATCTTGATTTCTCTTGCTTGGTAAACATCTCCTCAGTTTGATTTCTTTGATTAGGTATCTATCTGATCCACTCTGTGATGAATGCTGATGAGACCAAATCATTTCTTGTATCGTTGCTCTCCTTAATTATTCCTGTGACAACATGATAGTTCATGGATCCCAGGGATTTTCTTATAGATCTTTTCTTTGTCTCACCTTTTATCATACAGTTTATGCTCCCTCATTTTCCTTTTACTTGGGATAGCCATTTGGCCAAGATAAGTCTAAAACTGTCATTTAAGCTCACTGTTTTCTTTCTTTCTCTTTTCCCCCCTCCTCTTTTTGCTTTAAAATACGTGTGTGTTCTGTGACAGTGTTAGTATAGATTATATACTGTAATGGCCCTGTAGGTGATAACATTTATCACTGTATGAAAATACCACTGTACTGTTCAGTATCTAAAAGGTGAGAAACAGTTCCATAGTTACATGTATTCTGGGAAGCTTATTTCAGAAGAGCTTATGTAACTAATTGTTTTTTTGTTTGTTTGTTTTTTGGTTTTTTTTTAATGTAATAAAAGGAACTTCAGACTATTTTCAATGAAAAAAAAAAAGAACAGAGCTAGTTTTTTAGATTTGGCCAATTTGGCATTTATCAAGGGCAATATGAATAGTAAGGGAGTATAACTCATAATTCTTTCATAATTGTCTCATTTGATAAAGGAAATGCATGGTGAGCAATAAGAAATAGAATGCACTGCTTTCTTATTTCTAAGGACGGAAAAGCAGAAAGATTGAAACGGAACTAACTTTGCCCACTGTAAAATCACCAAATGCAAGAACTGAGCAGAAAGTAGAGTTTAAGTAGTAGGTATATAATTAATACATTTATGTTTGTGCTGCAGATGCATGTAATTTCGTATAGAACTGAGTGAAAATACTAAAACTCGTTTTCTCTTTTCCCTTTTTGTGCACATACAGTACATTAAATTTAAAGAGCCATACTCCATTAGCTGCTAAGATTCACAATTGTGTCTAGAACACTGAAAGTAGCTCTTGCAATGATAATTGTAAAATGTCAAGTAATCGCAAACAGGTTCACATTTAGTATAATGATTAGATAACTAGGGAAAAAACAGCTATTATGTGTTCCTGGACCACAGTGGAGGTAGAAAGCAAGAAAAGTATGTGGTTTGACTGCATATTATTAAAAATGTAACACTTTATATTTACTTTGCACTTAAAATTTTGAATGATCTGACTAACAGAAACAGACAATCTAATACAAATGGTTTGGAATACATTAAAAATGCATGCAAGACAAATCGCTATTTTATAATCGTTCGGCAATGTAGTAAATTTGCACTGCAGGTTGATTCATAACAAATTTGCATAACATTTATGTGGGGTTTTCATTGTACTAATACAGTTCTTTCAGCCACTTTTTATGTGTTCTACCATTTTATTATGTACCTTTAGGGGGTACTTCAAAAAAAAGAGAAAGTGGGGGCTGGGAGTCAGTGGGAAGAATATGACAGAGTTTTAAGATGAAGGTTTGTAATCACAGAAATGAAAAGCTAAGAAAAAGAAAATAGACTGGAAAGGGTGTATAACTTAAAATTGAGTGAGTGGAGGAGAAAAACATGTATTCTGTGCTCCCACATGAATAATATAGTATTCACTCCATTATTTAGGAGGGCATGACGAGAAAGATGGGTATCAAGAGTGCATAGACCAAAGGGGCTTCTGTGAACAGCTATGTTAAATGAAGGTGCTTGTTAATATGCCTTGATTTGCATATGCTTTGTATCCTTTCCTAAATATTCTGGGGTCAAATAAATGTTTACGCTGTGTATTTTGCCTTTTAATATTGTAGCTTATAATTCTCTTAATTTCTTTCAATTCAGAAGACCAATTTGGAAAAGGAAGGGTGAATTTGCTTTGAGGAGGAAATAGCAAATACAGGAGAGTGAGGAGAGAAAAGGCATTAAAGAGTAGTGGGAACAGATCCAATTGGGAGAGGTCTGGTTTGGCATTTCTTTCACCATCTCCCTGCTGCTGTGCAAAGACAGTAGTCGAGAGAATAAGAATCCATGTAAATCCCAGTTGTGAAATCCGTCTGTGGGGAGAAGAGAGA
Organism: Gallus gallus; assembly: GCF_016699485.2. Classification (NCBI taxonomy): domain Eukaryota; kingdom Metazoa; phylum Chordata; class Aves; order Galliformes; family Phasianidae; genus Gallus; species Gallus gallus. Next base: position 103,389,592 of record NC_052533.1, on the reverse strand, counting down.
TTTACCAGTATGCTCTTATTTGCTTTCCAGTAACTTTTGGATGTCCCCTTATGATCATCTCTCTGCCCAGTCTCCCCAGTCTTTCTCTCTTTTCTGCATTCATCTTTCTTATTGTATCACCCACACAAAGTAGACAAAGAATAAGTGTCTTCAGAAGATCATAATTACAGATTCAATACTGTTTTATTATCAGCATCGTTACTTAAAATCAGTTTTCTATTTTCACAGAGCTCATATAAATATCTATTGTTTGCATTACTTGAATTTCAGTGATCTAAGACAAAGTTTTGAAGTTAAAAAATAAAGTAACAAACCTGGACAGTGCTCTAGAGCATGTGTTTTTGAACTGTTCTTGAGTAGGAGGATGATAATGGTTGCCTATCTTGGTAGCCCATATGCAGCAATAAGTAAATGATAAAGTTGTTCCTTTATGTAACAGAATTTATGAATTCTTTTGGAGCACAGCAACAGAATTCCTCTGGTATGAGGTGCAAGTTCAATAATTTTCTCTAGATATTTTGCAGTAGCTTAACTGTGTCTTCCAGGCAGTTCCACTGCCTGTAGCTTATTCTCTGTTTGCTTATATGTCCTGGTGGGTATGCTGAAGGCAAGCTGTGATGCCTGGATAGATTGGCTGGAGTCCGTCTGCCAAAGAAAGTCATTCAACTATGTTTGTTAGTGAAATGCAAGCTTTTTCAGCATCCTGAATGTAGAGAATGGTTTTTGATGTAGCCTGTCCTTCAGTTTTTTTTGCTTTGTCTCTCTTGTACTTTGGAAAGAGGAAACACATTTCCCAAAACAAGACGATAAGCACCCATGAAGTTCAGGTTCTGAACATTAAAAGGGTTAAAAATAAAATCAGAGGCATGCATAAAATTTAACATTTGGGAACTCTTCATTTCTCCTTGCTGAATATGAAGGTAGCAGTCTTCTGCTTAATTGAAAGTTTGGTGAGAAGCACATAGGGGATTTCTTTGGATTGCACTCTACACTTTTTTGGGACAATGCATGTAAATGTAAAGCTGTGGTGATTATGTGAATGTCATTTACTGTAGGTGGAGAAAGCTTTGAGTACAGAGAAGTAAATGCATTTATTCATTCGTGTAGAGAACTCTGGTGAGCTTCATGACAGTGAAGTTAGCATAGCTGTGAGTAGGCTTCTCTGCCATTACCTTAAACTTAATGTTTTACAGAATGACATATAGACACCAGGAGGAGGTATTCTTTATCCTTTGTGTATTCTGAGCAAATACACAGAGTAACTTGCTCAGTCAGGTTCCAGTCATTGTAAAGAAGATCGGTAAATTTCATGTCTGAAACTGAGATAGATGCCCTCTCCGCTTGCAGTGTAGCCTGTTGTAAGTTGTTGTGCATTGGCACACTGGCTGCTCCAATTTTACCTGACTACCTGTTGTCTGAGCTTTTCCTGGAGCCTTATCATTTCCCTACTTCTGGCAGGCTTTAGCTGGGGATGTAGGTGTTCTGGGGAGGAGGAAAGATAGCAGGTAAAATCTTAGGGATGCTGTTCAGGTGGGAGAGAACGGAGGTGGAGAGTCCAGTGAAGTGCCTGGATCTGTCTCTATCAACAATAACAGGAGGTCTGAGTCAACTTGCTTAGATTTGGCACGTAATATTTGTCTCTGGATATCTCTAGTGGCATTACGTTTCACCCTACCAACCTAGCTCTTTTGCTGACCTGAGGAAGTGTGTCACAGGCACATTTTATTCTCTTGGCACAGCATTTTAGCTAAGAGAGGAAGCGTTGCAGCCCATGTTGTACAGAAGCCTGCAGGAGATGTGTGGCTGAGCTTGGAAATCAGCTCAGGCCCCTTTTGTTTTGCTCGCAGGGTTGCTGTCAGCTGGCAGAACAATTGCTCGGCCTGGACAGCGGCCGGAGCCAGGTGTGCCCTCAAGCTTCACATGTCATTAAAAAGGCTAAAATTTCTGTCATTTTTCTCAAAATGTTTTTTTTTTTTTTTTAACATAGAAGACAACAGATACCACATAGCAAGGATTGATTGTTTGCCTTTTCTATACCTTATAGCAAAAGCAAATAAATAAATAAATCAGTGGCAACGTTCTGCACACTGTCGTTTCCCTGGCTGTGCCTCACTTGGAGGACCACAGTTTAGTAGCAAATCAGTTTAGTAACCATATAGAAAATTAGTTTGTAGCCAAAATCAGAAAACTAAATGGCACAGTTTATGAGTTATGTCAGAAATTTGTAATTTGAATGTAAAATGCCCCTTATAGGGGCATACTTCTTTCTCATTTTTTTCTGCTAAGGTGCCTCTCTTTGCTGTTATCATTGACTTCCTTGTATGAGAGCAAAATCAGAAGGAGAGCGTGCCCATTTCTATCTGGACATGTAAAATTCTCCTAATCTCCCCCTTTCTCCAACTCATAAAATCCCCCTCCCCCCCTTTTTTTTTTCCCCTGGAACTATTTTTACAATACACCGAATTAGAGAAGGTTTCCATGTCTATTAAAACTGTGCACACTCGAAGCTGCTGTATAATCATAAATAAAGTAGGTAATGCTGGTGATGCTGGGGTAAGTTAGCATTTTTAGCTGGTACCAAAGTTGTATTTTCTTGCCTGTGCTACGTGACTGTAGTAATCAGTTTACTGTTGGGGCTGAGAGATCATTAACCACTGCAGAACTCTTTGTAAGTGAAAGGTGCTGGAGATTCAGGGGTCTGTGCTGTAGGGGAAACTGCTTGTTTGAGAACAAACTGAGCAAAGCTGATGCTGAGTGTGATAAGACTTGCCAGATTGCCATCCTATAAGAAATGGTTTCAGAAAATGTTTGTGCAACTCTTTAGTAGCAATAGGACTTTTTTTTTCCCCAACCCTTTTTTTCGTATTCTTTATTCTAAGCTTTTGCTACTGTCATTTTTTAAATAGATCATTGTCTAGTTCCAATTGTAGTATGAATTTTTACACTTTGAGCATTTGACTCTGATTTGCATTGTGTGTTTTATTACTGTATGCTTCTTCATTCAGAGAACAGAGTGAAGGGTGGGACATATATATCATTTATTGATTTTTTTTTTCAGTAAATTGTAGAAAATCTAGTGCAATGAATGCATAATTTTTATGAATTGAATTCTTAAATCATAAATAAAATGTTAATTTGTAGACATGTTTAGTTGCGGAGCAGATGGAAAAATAGAAATGTGCTGGAAAAGTAGGTATTTGCTGAAGCTAATGAAGTTAATTGGTCTCATTTGGCTACACTATTTTCCCCAACCCCCTGAAGACTGGGCTTCTTAATTCTTTAATTAAAAATGAGTAAGGTATGCTAATATTATAACCTTTATTTTTTTTTTCTAGCTTTCTATATACATGCTTCTTATTAATAGAAGCAGCCTTAGCAGTCCAGTATTAGTAAGCACATTAGTAACTAGGAATTTCTAGGGAAAGTGACAATATTGTGAAAAAATAATTGAAGATCTAGCAATCCATGAGTTAATATGTGCTTTTAAGCCCTAATCATTATTTCCCTTTCCTGTTTCTGCATGATTACAAAGCAAGGATCTGTTTTTTCCCCAGTTTGGAAGGAAGTTGAAGTACACAGAACAGCTTAGGTGGTGGAAAATTCTAATTATTAGAAGTATTTCAATTAATTTTGATTAGCTGTGTTACAGGCTAAATCTACAGCGAAGTGCTAGAAATATATGAATTAAAACACCAGTGAATCGATCCACAACACCATGAGATCCCCTAAACTGTTATGTTGCTGTTGTTTAAAAGGCGAGGAGAATATTTTAAACTATGTATTCTCTTCCTTCTCATATGGGTATTGAAAAAGAAAGTCAGTGGCCATGCTTTGTGGTGACACCGGGACTGGCAGCGTGTCCTGCTAGGTGTGCAGTTCTGCCAGGGACTGGCGAGTCCTCACCACCATGCTGCCTCTGTCTTCATTCCGTATGAAGTTTTCGCTATTTGGATGACTGAGTTTGAGCAACTGCTTAGGGTTTCAAAGGATTTGGATAATGTTACACTGTAGGGTTGGAAATCTCTTTGAATAGTACGTTGCAAAGGGACAAAGACATAGTTTCGGTGCATTTATTAGGGCCCTGCTGTAGAAGTGAGGAACAATAAACCATCTTTTTTAAGTTAAGAGATCTTGGAACAGGCAGCTTTAATAAATCCTGGGTTTTAGAAGTGAGGTACGTGCTGCAGTGCTGAAGTTGTTTGTTCATCTGGAATGTATTAGGATCTTGATTAATACGAAGACATCTGCAATTTTACATAAGAAACAGAGCGGGCAGTTTGGCAATTGCAAATGGAAATTGGGAAAGAAGAGCCAAACCTATACGAAGTCGCTGTCTAGTCCTCATTGCCACCGATGTTGATACTAACAATTATTATAGTGGTTAAAAATATACGTACTGCTAAAATGTTTCAATATGAAGGGCTCAGCAGCCAATTTTACAAGAACCACACATCTTTCAAAACTGGTAGCTTTTCAGACAGCTCTATAAAGCAAAAAGCAGTCTTTGTGTGCTTAATCTGATCTCCCAGGTCTCACACTGGTGGCTGACAGTAGTAATGCTTTTGAAGTTAAAGAATTTACACAGATACAAGACCAATGTAAGGTAATATCAAGAATCAGCCTGTATCTCTCCAAAATGCAGCAGTGTAATCTTCTTTAGAGAAGTAGAATGCCAGTCAGAGTCAGATCTTCTGTAGGAACAGTATCTTACATTTAAGGATTAAAATATTGAACAAGCAAACTGGACAAAAGAAAAAAAAAAAAGGAACTGCAGCAAAAGATGTTAAGTCAGGGTGATGACTGAATGAAAGCCTGGGAATTTGGGGGTGATTTGTTTTCGTAAGTAGAGCATTTAGCTATGCAAGTACATAATTTGGTGGAGAAAATAGAACTGTTGTCAGCAGAGTTTGTAAAAATTGGTTCCCAGTTAGACTGGGACGGCCAGCAAGCAGAGCATTAGTAGATTAATTTCAGGAAGTCACATGCATTGTTAGTAATCCATAAAAGGGCAAATTCTGAACAATTGGAAGTCTCACTCCAAAAAAAATGTTGATAATGTGACTGAAATAATAGATCAGCACTTCTTTCAGTAGAAAAAGGCAAGTTAATTCTTGCCAGAATGGTTGGGAATACGGAAAATGTTCAGTGTTTAGTGCTGAAAACTTGAGCAAAGCAATTTGATCCTCTTGGCACTGAGAGTTTTCAGTCAACCTGTAGGGAATGGTGAAAAGATGAGAGGGGCTACAGGGACACATCTGAAAGTTTTCTTGAGTCAGCAATAAAGCAAGACTTCAGTAGGTTCGTAAAATGGAGAGGACACAGGAATCATTCTGATCATTTTGCAAGCCATCTATCTCCCTTTCATGACTCCATAAATATTTGTGGCAACTCTTAATAAGGAAATGTAGGATTAGCGAAACAATGCGTGTTGGTTAACCTTCGAGGCGGTTACATCTGGAAGTGAGGAGCCATACCATATGATTATGCAGCTCTTTACAGACCATCTGCAAGTACTTCTTGGACCTATGACAGGGCCATTAAGTGCAGTTCAAGAAGTTGATCTCACTACACCTGAACATAGTGATACTTCACATCCAGCAGTATAAGGAGCCACTGTAGAGCTTATTTTAGCTGAACTGTAGGAGAAATAGAGTTTGGCTGTTAGTGTTACCAGAAATGTTGTTTTCTATATCTGTATTTCCTACACGGTACTTCTGGAGAAGCGGTTGTATCCTATGAGCTGCTTCCAGCCCATCGGCTAACGGGGACAGAATGGGAGGAGCTCAGTTTCCATGTGGAGTTTGCACCTTCAGAGCTCATCCGCAGGCTCTTACATCTGCTCATCTTACAGACTTTTCTGGAAAAGTGGCTTGAAAAATAGCAGTTTGTGTCTTTCTTGTCTAGAATTAGTTACAGATGTAATTTACATCTCAGTCTCCAAGGGAATCTGTAGAAGCAGGTAAATCTTTCTGATTGGATATGCCTTTATATATGTATAAAAAATATACAATATATTATTTTTCATTTATATGTCACCTTTCCAAATAGTCACTTCAAAATGCATTTTGTATCTGCAAGTTAGTGGTTAGGTATTCATATTTGGTTTTAAAAAGTTTCGTAAAGATAGTTAATAGTTTAAATTAAAATCACAGAGTGCTCTGAGTGAATGAATATCCTTATCTGTGGAAAGAAAGACATTCCTAAGATACAAAGACTTTTTTAAAGATAACTTACCAAAGAGAAGGAACTGTCACAGTGGTATATAAACAGGACAGATGGAGATAGCCCCTCAAGGCTATGGGACTTGAGTTAATAAACCTTGAAAAGTTACAATATTTTTTGTTTTGTGTTTTCCTCATGAACCCAAGTAATATAGCTCATTTGTTTCGAATATTACAACTGGACTGCCAGGCAATAAATTTGGTTTTCTTAAAGCCTACATCTAACCAGATCCAGACCAAACCTAAAATACCAGTCCAAATAAACTTAATAGTGAGATTCCATTGACTTCAGTAAAGCCAGAACTTTATTTTGAGGTTGTGGATTTTAGTGTATTGTGTTATTTGGTAACACAAGTCAAATGAAACAACCATGTGTTCATAAGATTGGCCAACTCTTTTTCTACTAGTCTCTGTACCTGCCGTATGTGCCTGCTAATATGTCAATGATACAAACAACTCACTAGAGGATTGGTGTGTTCAGTACATCAGAAGTACATCATGCCTACCGCACACAGAATATTAGCTTTTAGACAAACAGCTTAATGCTATGTGGGGAAGAGGAGGAGTGTAGCTGAGTTTGCTGCACCTCAAAGAATCAGAGTATTTCAGGGACTGGAAGGGACCTCAAGAGATCATCAAGTGCAACCACCTGCTAAAGCAGGTTCCCTACAATAGGTTGCACAGGCAGGCATCAAGATGAGTCTTTAATACCTCCATGGACAGAGACTGCACAACCCCTCTGGGCAACCTGTTCCAGTGCTCTGTCACCCTTACTGTAAATAAGCATTTCTGCATGTTTTTATGGATTTTCCTGTGTCCAAGTTTTAGACCATTGCTCCTTGTCCTATTACTACACATTACTGAGAAGAGCCTGGCTTCATCCATTTGCCCTCACCTCCCTTTAGATATTAATAAACATTTATCCAGTACCATCTCAGTCTTCTTTGCCCCAGGCTGAACAGAGCCAGGTTACTCAGCCATTCCTCATACCATACTTAGCTGGGCTCCTTCTAGGAGATCCTTGTCTTTTTTGAACTGGGGAGCCCAGAACTGGACAGAGTAGTCTAAATGCGGCCTGACCAGGGCAGAGTAGAAGGGGAGGACCACTTCCCTCCACCTGCTGGCCACACTCTTTTTAATGCACCCCAGGATCCCACTGGCCTTCTTGGCTACACAGGCACACTGCTGGCTCACGGCCAACCTGCTGTCCATCAAGACCCCCAGGTCCCTTGCTGCAGAGCGCCTGTCCAGCAGATCATCCCCTAACCTGCACTGATGCATGTGGTTATTCCTCCCCAGATGCAAGACAAACCTCAGTGTTAAATTCTTCACCAAATGTAAGTGGGTGCTCATGATCAAATTAAAAGTTAGCATTACAGATTCTTTTTGCCTCGTATAGGATAATCTGAGCTGATGCAAACCACCTCTTTGGCAGAACACACGTTTCCACTTGTGAAGAAAGCCTGCAAATGAAACGATCTCAGTGGCAATTATTTTATATCAAGTAGAGACAGAGATCTGGAAATTTTCAATGGAAATGAAGTGGTCCAATGTAGGGATGGTAATCTTGGACTAAAGTAGCTGACACTAGAGCCAAAGAACTAAAGCCAGGCATTTATGTGGAAAAGCCAGGGTGAGTACAACCTTTCTGCAGCCATCCTGCTTTTTTAAGTAGCAGGCTCAGTATTGTACCACTGCCTTTTAAAATCCAGGCTCCTGACTGAACAAAACCGAGAAAACAGATCCTGCTGTAATGAAAACACATGTAAAATTCCTGGAAATGTTTCCTGTTTCAGGCTGCCTGCTTAGTGTAGACTGCCTGCACACTGATAGAAAGTCAGCGATTGTTTGCTCTGGTATTGTTCATATCCCTTTTTTATGAGGAAGATGAAGATCAGACCAGAAGGTTATCCGTCACCTTTGCAGCCACATTAGGATCAGAAAGAATAAAAAAACTAATTGTCTTCATTGTATTTCAGATTGTTTTGATTGGATTTATGCCCATGGGTTTATGCCCGTGACATAAAAGAAACACAAAATAATTATTTTATTTATTTATTATTCCTCTCATGGTAAAAGCTGGAGCTGGGCTTTTGCTTCGGGATTGAGTGGTCCAAAAAATGTCCTGCTGGCCAGATCTAGTCCACAGCATGATTCTGCCTGGATTAACATTTTTTGAAGTGACCTTGTGTTGGGGCTACAGTTTGGCAGGAACAGGTTATGCTGGCTCCTTGTGATGCTCAGGATGCTCCTAGGGCACCCTTCATCCCCAGCTCACAGCTCCTCAGGCTGCCTCTGTGTCCATGTTGGAGATGAAGGCTCTTTACTCGGTGGGTCTGGAGCCAGGCCTGGGAAAGTGCCCCAAAACTGGCATCTAGAGCATTTAAACGGTTGGACCATCTTGAAATGGTCGATATCTTATTCTAAGATGAATATTTACTTTTTTTCAACATGAGAGTCTTTTGTTATGTCTTATCCTCAGTCTTTCTGGGACGCAAGAGACCAGGGCAACTACAGGTTGCAGTTCCATTCCACAGTACGTAGCATTTTTATTTGGTCTGCTATGAGTTATGCTTGCTGATAGTAAGTCTATAGTGCATTTTTAGGTATGTAATTCATGTTGAAAGTAGACATTTTAGAAGAGTAGATCTGGTTGTAGCACAAAACATACAAGACTAAGGAGAAAGGGGAGAAAGAGTACTTGGATTATATACGTTGAGAAGCTGCCTACTTAATGGGCTTGAAGTAAAGAAGACAGGAAGCTTTTTGGGATGTGGAGACACATTTTCGGGCTAGTACAGAATACAAGCCAGGAGCATTATTGACCAACATCGTGATGTTCTTTCCCCAGCAAGAAGGGCCACGGTTCCCCATCCCAGTGAAGAATTTTCAGCTAATGTGAACAGTTTGCTTATTTATCTTGGGTGTAGACCATTCTGCAGTCATCTGGAATGGACTACTGTAATGTGCTCCTAATTGTTTCCCTTGAAATTGATCTGGAGATTCTTTGGGGTGGAAAGCTAATATATTGAAAAATGGAGTCCAGTGCATGTAGCTCTTCAAATTTTAATCGCCCTGTTCCTGGGTAAAAACCTCACGCTCCATGTCCCTGCCTGGCAGTAGCTCACAGTTGGCCATGGCTGTCTTCCTCTCCCTGGGCTGACGCAGACGTGGGCCGAAGGCGAGTCTTTCTTGTCCTCAGTTGTGCAGCTCCCTGCCAGAGCCCCTTGCTGGCTGCCTTTAAGGCAAGCTGCAAGCCCTGTTTATTTCAGTTGGCCTATCCATGACTGTTTTATGGGCTCCCTACCTTTGTTTTTGCATCTGCTACCCTTTTGTTTTTCTCTTTACTCTAACTAGTCAGGAATTGAGTCTTTTGGGGCTGGCAGGTCCCTTTTGAATTCTGTGTGTATAGCATATTGTAACATGCTATTAGATTTTGCTTTCTACTTTTACTGTTTTGCATTTGGCTCTTTATGCTGCTTGGCTTGCAATTGGTGCTTTAGAAAAGATCAAATAAATATATAATCGTGTCAAATCTAATTTTGTCTAAGAGAGTTAAATCCAGTATCCAAATATAGAAGAGTGTGTTTGTGGTGAAACTTAGTACTGAGAGAATTAGAAAGAAAGCTCCAATTAGAAAGAAAGCTGATTCCATGCCGTTTGCAATGCCATGTTTTCTTTAAAAGAAAACTTCCACTGTAATTAGCAGGAAAGTGCAGCCTAACGGGCAGTGCATTACCTAACACAGAGCCTGCTATTCAGTCCTAGGAATAGATCATGCTTTTATATGCTCCTCTGGAGACCGCTGGTACTGTGAAGTCCAGTATCAGCAAAACAGAAGTCAAAACATGCGCGCAGTCAGGAAATCTTGTACAATGGATGATAAATAGTGATTTGCTTCATTGGCCACTTCAGGAGGAAGTGTGTGAATGTAATCGTGGAATACAATGGCCTCTGCTTCTGCCGTCAAATACTTGGAATGAGGTGTCTGTCATCCACCCGCACAGAAGGATTCAACTGTTGCATACACACATGAACCCATGTAGATTATGTTGTTACTTGCGTTATGATGGCTACCAAGGGATCAACAAAAGTTCAGGTCTTTGTTCTAGAAACTGCCTAGGAATCAGCAAAAAGACGTGCTTTACCTCACGTTGAGATAAGTCTGATAGTGTTGACCAGGGGAATGGAACAAACAAGTAGGAGGAAGAGGAAGCAGCAGCAAAGCGTGGTGCAAGAAGTAAGGGGCTGAGTTCAAATATTGTCATCAGAAAATGGTTTATGGGCACTAATGCAGAGGGTGAACACATCCTGACACTTTGCTGAGCATTGGGGATCCAGGAAGTTACATATCATCCATCCAAGGAAGTTCCACTTGTAAAATACTGTCAAAGCCCAAGACATTCAGGGCAGCCTGGTTCTGCAAAACAATAAAATTATTAATCACTCGACTAACCCACATTAATCAGTACAGCCTAGTAGCAAAGTTATTAATCAGTTTGATGATCTGAGCAATCTTGCAAAGAAATGAGCCTACTCGGAATTTTCAGAGTGAGAAAAGACTGTGTGTAACAAAATGACGGGAAACAATACTAAAGCTCTTCAAAACCAAAACGTTATCTCTCACTTCACTATTTCTGTTTCACCCATCTCCAACAAGATGGGTGAAACAGATGGGCAAGAGTCTTTGAGACCTCAAGAAGCCTCAGACGATAGGAGTGCATAACTTGGGGTGTAAAGCGCAGCTGGACACTGAAATGAGGAAGAATAAAGCTCAGAGTAGTAAACAAAGTTTGACCAGTATACTTTGGTTCTGGAAATGATAAATAATAACAGCTAGTGGCAGCTGAGTGCTTTATGACAAGAACAAGATGACAGTAACTAATTTGTCCCAGATGAAGAACAAAATCTATTTTTTGTAGATACAAGGCTGGCTAATTGAAAACTTGTGAGCATCGACAATTCAGGAATACAGAGAAGGGCCTTTTTGTTAGCAGCTAATGGCCTTTCCACTCGCTCAGAATGCACACTGGCTGTGTGCTCTCTCTAAGGAGCGGAAGGCTTGGCTGTCTTCAAATGTGGGTACCTTTTGTGGCTCAGCAGAGTCGAAACTTTCAGAAGCTAAGGAAAAGGTTCTGCCTTGGACAGGCCACCGCTTTCTATAGCAGGTTGATGACACAGGCTATTGAGTCCTTACTGAGAATTGTTTGTCTTCTGGTTTTAGACGGCTTTAATTCCTCCAAATTGCTCCTTGAATAATAGGAAAAAGGCAATTTGAATTTCAGTGACAGATTGGACATAACAGGTTGCAACTATTAGGTCTAATTTTACCATACTGAGAAATAAAATTGCCTAAACATAAACATCGATCACTGATGCAGTAAATTAATTTGTACAGAAAAAGTAGTTTAACTGCAGTGCACATTAAACATAGAAAATTTTCAAAATTACAGCTCTCTGAATTAATTTGTACACTTGTTTACTTGTTAAAAGCAAAGCGTAACTTCTCTTTCTTTTTTTTCCTTCCTCATTGTGACTTCAAATTGTGAAAAGCAAGAACAGCCATTCAGGTTGTCCAGAAAAGAACAGAGACAGCTCTGCAGCTGTGGATGTAACCCAAGTTCTTCTTTGTTGTCTCTGTCTCTGAACACATTAATAGAATTACTAAAGACCTCTTTGAAATACTGTTTCATCCTAGCAAGCAAATTCAGCATTTTAATCGGCCTGAGTTATGTTTTGTTAAGAATTGGTGGTGTGAAGTAATTAAACAATTTTACGATTTGGTTCAGCGATGAGTTTGCATTCAAGTGTGTCCTCAGGCTTATTTAAACTGTTGAGATCTTCCAAAGTGTTTCATACAAAATGTCATATGCATCTTCTTATTTCTCCTGCCATGTCTTTTCCAAAAATCTGCACGTGCTACTACCCCGAATTCTAATATGGTGCCTAGAGACTTCACATAGATGCCGGCCAACTTCTCTTCATTCTGGCAACTGCTATTTATAATATGTTTACGGTTGTATAAAACAAAAAATAGCATGCTTTTCTTATTTTAAGCCACAGCTGTAACGGTAGTGTTCATGTGGAAGCACAAATGCGTATATAAGCTTTAAAAAGGTAGCCCGAGTCACAGCGGAACAGGATCTGCCAATGTGGCTTATTTTGATGGTATCTGGTGTCTACTGCTTTCAAGGACAGTAGTTCGATTCAAACGCAATTCTGATAAGTGGCAGGTTTTCATGTCTTTAATGCCCTGACAAGGGCATCACTCTCAAGAGAGGGAGGTGAAACCATTTGGATGAGAATTTCTTCCCCTCGCCTTTGTGCTGACACACCAAGATAATGGACAATTAATAGCGAACCTTCTCTGCAGGGAAAGTCTAGGGTTATCACTGATACAAAAGTGCTCGAGAAGTGTTTGGACACGAAGGGGAGAGAGAAAAAATAAGCATAAAAAGTGCAGTGCGGGACCAGCGCAAGGCTTAATGTGCAGGTGCAGGTTTTTTTCACCTGAAATTATGGTGAATGATTTGTCAGTAGCAGCAGCTGTAACTTTTTAGACCTGGTTCACTGCTCTTGACATCAAGCAAAGGATGAGAGGAACCTTGCCATTTATATCCTTCGTGGTGGTGAGAAAGCTGGTTGCTATTTCCCAGAGATACCAGCTGGCGGGACTGGCTGCTCTTAGTTACTACGTGTGTCTTGTTGTAAAGTTAACTGCAGCAGGATATGGAGAACAGGTCTAAACAAACCGCTTCTTCACTTTGCTTCTGCTCCCCCAACAGCCTTTTCGGCTCACCTTCAGCCTCATTGTTCCCATTTGTATTGCATGGGGATTACTTTCCTTTCCTGGCTCTCAGCACGCACGCTTACCTGTGCTTGGGGGAAGGCTGCTTTCTACACGGCAAGTCTGTGCAGCCCACAGTTTTTGCTTTGTTGTGAAATCCCAGCAATGCTCAGTCCCTCCCAAAACAGTCAGCTGCCCCCAAGTCACCTGGAAAAGGAGTTGCTGGAGGTTGAAAGTCAACAGGCAAACTGCCTTGGGGATTATTACAGCAGCTGCTTATGCACTGTACCTCTGCACCAGATCTAGTGATTGACACTGTGACTGCGTGCCTCTGTTGTCCATGTAAACAGAGCAAAGACATACAATGTTTCCTGAAGTTAGACAAACCAAAGATTAGTCTAAACTGAGTGTGGAACAGGTTAACTGATCTTTCTCTACCGTAAGCTTTCATTTGTCCCTAGCAGCACTGAGCTGTCAATACAGCGTACAGCTACTGATAAGTATGGGTTCTCCTCAGCCTGGAGAGATCTGTCTGATAAGATAAGATGGCCTTAAAAAAGAGAGAGAGAGAGAAAGTACGTTAACTGCTTTGACTGCAAAATACCCCCTGGTAGCCAGAGATAAGACACCTTGAGCTGCTCAGAAGACCTTAGACAGGATGTAAATGAAGCCAATAGGAAAAAAAAAATCATTTCAAATCCAGCCACTATTCTGCTCTACTCTTATTTCCAGCCTGACAGCAAAAGGCTTAATTTACTGTGTTTCACACCGAGCTTCCATCCTACACTGAGGAAGCTACAAAGGGTTGTTTTAGATATATGCTTTAACAAAGCAGAGATCTCTTTATTTCTGGAGAGGCCTCTATTTCAGACAGTTCATCATGAGTTTCAGCAGGCTCTGATGAATGGAAATTATACAGAGAGGAAGGAAAACGCTGCCTTTTTCAAAGAATCTCTCCATCTTCTATAAGTAAATTGCCCAGATAAGCCTTTATTACCGTTAAAGAACTGAATGAAGCATATGTATTTTAAATGTAACCCTCACCTTGCAAAATTCCGCAAGGATGGCCTGGTGACCCACCAGATAGGGAGGCAGGTGGTAGAAGTGATATTTACAGGTGACAGCTTTATAGTAGCATTTGGTGCTCCTGACTGTTCTCAACTGGGAAATTCATCATATCCCAGTTACAGGCTAGAGCACCTATTATTCAGTGAAAGCCACACATGCTTACCTGCTCCTATTGCATGCTGAGAGAGGGCTGTATTGCCTGGCACTGCGGTTTGCCTACAGTGAATCATAGAATCATTACAGTCGCAAAAGACCACTGAGATGGCCTAGCCCAACCAGAGAAAGGGTACCAGGGACATGCTGCCCCAAGGTGACAGTACTGCCCGAGAGTAAGCATTTGTGTGCCATTCTGAGCACCAAAACTTAGTTTAAAAACCAAGGTTATCTTTGCTCGGGGACATCGCTTTGAACAGCTGTGCAGCACATCTGCACTAACAGCCAGAGCTGGAGGAAAAAAAAAAAGAGCCAAAAATGGGATGTAAGCGAATTATAAGAAGCTAAATAGAAATTGTTATCCAAAAGCAACCTCTCTGGGTCCTCCTCCCCAGTTTGTCAGTGTGGTTTTTTTTTAACCAAAGGTTTCTCAGGTATCTGTGGCTTGGCAGTCTCTGCAAACCACCCTAGATTGAGCATCTGGGTGCCCATCACCTTTGATCAGCCTGCTGCTAAGCTCAGGGCACAGCGGACACTTACAGTAGAAAGTGCTGTGTTCCTGACTTCCCTCTATAGGGGCCACGTAGTTCGAGTACTAAATGGCACGAGGCCTAGATTCATTCCCTCAGCATCCTGAGGGGATTCAAAGCCCCGTTTCCTGCCTCTAAGCAGAAGGTCCTCAGATCTGCAGGGGTCTCTTCCCATGGAAGCTGGGCTCACTGGAGCAAAGAGCACCATATTCATAGGGCTGGTAGGAGCGCATTTGAGAAAAGGCTGTTAACCTACTGCGAATTACACTCATTTAGTGCGGGGGCTCTTGCAGTCTGGAACTCGCGCTTAGGTTTATTTTTGTTTTTCATCCAGCCACTCTTTAATGTATAAAGAGCCCAGTCCTCCCCTTTCCCAGCTGCGTGCCCAAGCTGCGAGGTTGCAGACCTTTTCCTGCTTCCCTTCGGGGCCCCATGAATTCTGCTTTCTTTGCTTCTTAGGCTCCTGGAGACACCCAAGTCCCTTTGCAGATCTAGGTCCAGGAGTTTTCACCTGTGTAAATAAGACCGCCACCACATCTCTGTCATTTGAAGAAATAAGCAGTTCTGTGTTTATTTACTGTATTTCATTCTAGCACACTGTAAAATAACACCGCTATGTTTTTGAAAGCGTTAAGTGACAGCCTTGCTTTCACTTGATCTCCATTCCCTTTTACTTTCCATTTCCTATAAAAAATGTTGCACTCTCTTTCCCTGGGTTTCTTTCGGTTGTGATTATTTACTCCTTTCTTTCTTCTCGCCTCACATTCCTTTCTTTTTGTTTCCCACCCCTCGCCTTCCTTTTTTTTTTTTTTTTTCCTTTGTCCTACTTTAGCCCCCATCCAAAATGTATCTTACTGCTGTATTTCTGGTCTTGAGGCAATGAAGCAATGAATTGGGATGGTTGAAATAGAGGCACAGGTGGGAGGGACAGGCGCAGGCTGAGTGTGAGGTGCACCTCCCGCAATCCCTGCAGACTTTCATGATTAAACTCTAGATTAACAGAAAGAAGGGCGATATTCAAATGAGAACCCAAGGTGGTGCTTGGCATCTCACGGGTTTCTGCCTGCAAATGCTGCTCAGGGGCTCCATCTTTTGTCTGAGCCTCCAGCTACGGAGGTTTTGACAGGCTACCCATCTCCCCTCAGGGCCTGGGGGCTGGGCAGAAATGGGGGCTTGGAAGGCAGCTTTGAAGGGGGGGGTTCAGTCAGCTTTTAGGGTGTGAGCCTCTGGATCATTTGATTTTGGAAAGGAAGGAAAGAAAGGAATGCTTTGCTGGTTTCGGACACACTCCTTATGTTGTGACCTGTGAAAGAAAGCAGCAGCCAACTCATTTTAATACCTGTATGCCATTGGAGACTTTTATGACTTTATGACCAAAACCATGGTATTGGGTCTCTGAGGCTTCAGTGTACTTCTGCAGTTCAGGGAAGAATTGGAAGGACAGAGTTTCTTGGTCTTGTCAGTGGGAGAGAGCACGACCCACTAAAAGCAGAATGCATAAGAAATTACTGGTGTCCAGTGAGGAGCCTGAACTCTTGTCCTCTAGTTGTGCGTTCTTAATAAGCAGCACAAATACTGTTAATCAGCACATATTATAATGATTATTTTCTACCACAGCACTGATTAACTGAATCCCTACTTTTGGTACACGAGGTTGTTAACATACAGGTTCTTAGGAGACCGCTATTATGTGCGCGTTTGCTAGAATATTTGAATGGGTTTTCTGCTCTCCCATTATCTTGCTTCAAAATGTAATTATTCTCGGGGTGATTTTTCCTGACCCTAGCTTCAGATGGAACAAGCCTGGTGGTCTCTGACTCATACCGTACAAACAAACAAACAACTACTAAGAGAAATAGTAACTTAACAGCGGAAGAAGTACAGTGTAAATGTGTTTGTCACATTGAAGCAGTGGACAAATGAGCTAATTTGAATCGCTTAGTTCTTGTATAGTCACAACAAAACAACCCCTGTAAATTAATTGCGTGACATGTGATTCCCAATTATGTAAAGCAGTATAATAAGCTTTGAGGATGGTGACTGTCATTAGTTATATGTAGAGGACTGTAGAAAATTGCTTATTCTTTCTCTTTGCCTTGAGAAGCACAAAGTACAGGCTTCCTCAAACAAACGGAGGGTAGGTAGGTAGCTCTGTGTTCTCCTAGTTGCAAATGGGGTTTTGTGTATGATCTGAAAGGTGAAGCAAAATGCGAACTGCTCACATTTTCTTTAATTTGGCTGTAGAAGACGGAATTCATTGGGCTCCGTCTGTTCAAATGATCTTTAAGCAACAACTGAGGAAAACATTTACGCTCCTCTTTACATATGTAATGGTAATATATCTTGTGAAGAAGACATAATGGAACTGGAGGCTTCGGTTACCTTAGGAGAGCGATACAGGAATGTTAACTACTTGTCTAAGCACTAAAGGCATTTTATTAAAGCAAGCAGGCTTTTCCTGTGAGGTATTAAAGCATCTTCTTTGTTGTTTCTTGGAGCTGACTTTCTTATGAAATTTAACGTGGGGAAACCTCCCTACCGGCTGTCTGGGTTTTGTTGATCAGGAACCCCCGTATGTTCTTGCCCCAGTAATCTTAACTGTTAATGCATTTAATTGGTGTTCCCAAAGTAGTTTTGAAATATTGATAGATTTTAAAAACATCTGTAAATTATAAATAATTTTTAAAGTTCACATTTCTCTTTTGAATGCCCATTACAGAGTATTACTTTTCAAGCCATTTAATAAGTTATGAGACAAATGAGGGAGTTTAATGTGGGGTCACTGATGTGAAAAAAACGTGATGGTTATATTAAAGTTGCAGTTTGCAGTTTTTCCAAAACTCTGTATCTTTCTATAGAAAAAAAAAATGGAGAATATGATATAATAATGATATATATTTTACTGACAGTTACTTTAAGGGTAGGTATTCTCTGCAAATTCTATTAAAGTCTTCAAAATCATAGTTTCTTTTAGTGACGTGTATGTTAGGACATCGCTGAAGCCATGTTAATGTCTAAATGCTATCTTTTGATCTTCTTGTTATTTAGATATATTCTGCACACAGCACCATATTGTTTTATTTCAGTAATATCCAACCTCTTCATTTTCTGTTTGTTCACACCTGCGTATTCCCTTAAGATTGCTTATCTCATTTTCAAGGTAGCCCTGTAGACAATTAGTGGTGATAGTAATATAAAATGTGTCCAGCACTAAAACCTGAAACAGCCATTACAAGTAAACTATATGATATATAATAACCACTTCACTCAATTACCTGCGCAAAAATGCAAAGATTTAAAGCTGTGGAGATCTATCATACATCCAGTTAACTGACCTACCAACCTGCTGCTTAGTCCTTCCTTTCCTACCATTTGAATTCTATCTTCTAGTTTGTTATTGGGTAAAATGGCAAAGCTGTATGTTGTCCATTCAAACATTTCAATATGTGTATGAGCATGGCTGCATGTATACAGTTTTGTGTGGACAGCCCTTTGGTTGGTGGAGAGAAAACAAGTAACATCTACACCACGATTCAGTGCATACATGTGCATACACATTCATCAATCTATTGGCGTGTGAAGGCTGTATTATTAGATGTGCTTATGTTCTGCTGCTTGGTATTTGTCATTTTTAGTATCCATTCCCTTCCTGCGTATCCACTGTTACAAATTTTGTCCCTTGCTATGTGGTACTTAAGATAGGGTCCTGTAGGATGGCAGTGTGACCAGTCTGCCATTACCACTAGCTGGGCAAACCAGTAAGAGAGTTTCTGTAGGACTTGGAGCTGGGGGTTGTCCATCAGCTGAATGGCTGTGCTTTCTCCTTGCTTGGGTCCATTCGCTTCAGCTTTTTGCCAGCTCTGTGTTTCAGATTGGAGGAAAAAGGATTTTTCTTGCAGGATGGCTCAGACCTGGGAGATACGAGTTCTGCTTCCTCCCTTGCACAGATTACATTTGTAACCTGAGGCAAACTGCTCCAGCTTTTCTGTGCCCCAGTTACAAGAGCAGCAAAACAGGGAAAACAGAAAACTTCTTTTTATAGGATATTGAGAATATTAATTAATTCGTATTTGTAAGCTCTCCCCTATCAGAGGAACGTTATATATTATGATGCATAAAGATTTGCTGGCATTTTCTCTAGGAAGGTGACCATTTGTCTAGAGGCAGCAAAAATATGATTAAATCATACATAAAATAAGGCATGATAAAGCAAGGCATGATAAAGCAAGTGCCTGGAGCGTATTCCAACCAAAACGTGCCTATGTCGTAAACCTTTCTGGTGACTAAATAACGTTTTTCTGAAGCCGTACTGTTAATTCAGTCAGCAGCACTAGGGAAAAGATCACATTTAAAGACTTCACGACTACTGAGGTTGGCACATGAGTGGCTGGCTGTGAACTCCACAGAGGTGCTTTTGTGCTTGGATGCTCCCCCTTCTTCCCTCCCCCTTCCATGGGATAACTCCTTCTGGTATTACTTCACTTTTCTGTTAGTGAGCACTTTCCCCCATAAATATGACTGAACAGGTGTTACTCTGCTACTAACTGAGTTTCCAGCTGTCCTCCTCCAGCACAGACCAGGCAAAATCTGTTGTTTAGTCCTATTAGACAGACTAGAGAACTATCAAGCCTGAGATGGAGGTCTTCCTTGCAGGATACAGTAGTTTCGTTGCCAGAAGATGGTCAGGAAGGCCTGGCTGGCTAACAAAGACAGTCCTTCAGCTGCTGGGTGTAGTTCCAGTTTTGCATCCCCTTTGGCAGCAACACAGAGACTGCTGCAGTGTGGCCAGCCAGCAAAATTAGGAAATAAGGACCTCTTTTATTTACTCAGGCTGCTGAATCATGGGCATTTCTGTCTGCTTGGAGAAAAGTCAGGCAGCTCTACTTTCCACTGGAAGTCTCAGGAGTGCTTGGTACTTTCATCTCAGAGTGTTCGCACACTTGTTTTAATGTGCTTTATGGAAATGGTGAAACTCAGCAAGTACAGTTGGTGGAGAAAAACATCTGCACTAACTATTCACACACATTTGCATCTTTAAATAGACTTTTAGGACTTTTAGCTGATTTCCAGCGAAGTTTTTCGCTTGCGAGTGCTAGAGCTTTCTTAGAGGCAGTGAGTGTGAAGTGACTGGTTCCAAAAATTAAAAATTTACATGGACATGTTAAGTGCATCATACTGAAACTCAGAATAGTTGCCATGACACAGAAAAAGCATTTACAATAAGTAGCACTTAGTGAGTGGCGAAGGATAAAGAGGACGTCGATACAGAAAATATGTTTTAAAACTCCATAAACACTCTGTGGCGTACCTGGAGTCCTCCCCTGCCCCCAGATAGTTGTAGACCACTCCTGGGGACTTGTATCTGAATTTCATCTGGAGTATTTGAAAACAGCTTGTGATAGCATTTAAAGTCAGTATTTGTAATGTTGACATAACTCAGTGGGTAGGTGTCTGCCGATTTATATGCACATGGATGTATGCAGAGTAGCAGCAAACTGTTTGTGTTTTCTATCAGAGTGACTGGCAAAAAGGGGTTGAAAATCTTTTATCTCATTGGCAGGCCAAGCTTCACCCCAAGCACAAAGTCAAGTCTGTGTGAAGTGCCCTTGGAAGGGGAAGGGGTGGGGTCCCCCCTCCGAGCCTAGAGCCTGTTGCTGCTCACTGAATGCCACCTTGAGAACACAGCCTCAACACGTGGTGGCATGTGGTGGACTACAGCCATTTAGAAATCCATGGTGGCATGTGGTGTATTATCCTCATGGGGAAGGGGTTAGATCTGCTGTCCTCGAATCCATTTCTAGACAGCCCCTCAGCTCACATGTGAACATGAGGAATGTTGTGAGTCCATACTGCACATCATTCACCACGCTCACACTGGAGTCCATACAGCAAAAACCAATTTGCAGCAAGGCATTTCCCTCATCAGTAGGAGCAAGGACCCTCATAGATTGTCAGTGGGCTGCGGGCCTCGCCGCAAGCCCTTCATGTGAGCGCACACAAAGGCCCTCCTTCTGGAGCTGCAGTCGCCTGGGGGTAGGCCAGGAAGCCATGCTGGCCACCCTGTGTCACTCCTGCACAGGAAAATCCTGTTGTCCTCTGCGATGTGCTGTGCGGGGTTCCCCAGGCCTGGCTGGGAGGAAATGGTTCTTCAGGAGCACAGAAAGGGCAAATTTTCAAGTTTCAAGCAACACAAATGAACACCAAGCTAGTGGTTTGCTTTCTTCCTTTTTGCTCTAAGAAAAATTCTGTGCAGGATTAATATGGGCTTGGATTAAAAACCCCAACAGCAGTGTGACATGCAGAAATACTTGTGTTTGCTGGCTGGAAAGTAAGAACCGGTTCTGTGCTGTAAAAACACTATTCCTCCTGCACTATTTTTTTTTTTAACCTTGTATGAAAGCTAAAGGAGAGAACACAAGCAAATCAGGAGAATTGGATGGGGGAAAAGGAGCTCCCATTGCTTGTCCTGTGGTCATGCTCAGAGCTCAGTCCCAACCCTGCTGCCAGTCCAATGTCCCACTGGGGCTCACAAGCCAAAGGGAATAGTTGTGTAAGAGGTAAAACCAGGCAGGCAATAGCCACAAGAACAAAGTGATTTACTACTGTGTCAGTGATAATGCACCATTTGTAATGCTTACTATATATTCCTCTAAACATTTATACAATAATACATCATTTTTGAATGGGATATACATTTTAATACTAAATTTGGTTACAAAATATGTGGCCTAGGCAGTTGCAGGCTATTTTTCTTTGCTCCGTTGCTTGATATAAATTTCTGTTTATCATCTGGCAACGCACGTATGTCAGAAATATATTTGATTTTTAAAGGACAGAAGCTTTTCCACTTAAGAAACCTGGCTGAAAATGTTCATTTGAAATAAAATGTAACAAAAGGTAACGTTTTTTTCTGCGAGTAATTTTTCCCATGCTATGATCATTTCCAGTTTTAGAGTCAAACCCAGCAATTTGAGAGGGCAGTACACAGATTTGCATCAAAAGTCTCCCATGAATATTCCAGTCATTAATGTACCAACTTGAAAACTCAACTGTCTGGTATCATTTAGTAACTATGACAATAAGTAATGTTGCTTCAGTACACCGCAAAGCATTTCGTTAGATGATTGTACTTCGTTGGAGGAAAGGAATTTTAGTTTAGTTTAGTTTTTTTTTTCTTAACAAAACTGACACCTTCGCTTTCCGTTCAAATTTGGGATGCTTAGGCTTGGGATTGCTTTTTTATTTAAGTATTACTAGTGCAGATTCATACACAGATAAATGCAGATATGTACTGGGGTATGTGTGCTTATGTGTGTGAGAAAGGTGAGTGTACTTGTGAACCTCTCCCCCATTCAAGAGGTAAACAGGAGGGTAAAAAACATGGATTTTCAGCTTATGCTGAAAAGCATTGTGTCAGTGGGCAAGGATCCAGGAATGGTGTTTGGTTGTTTTCTCAGAGTTCGATGGTTACCATCTGGCATTGATAGGGAGATGGTGTTGTCATCAGTTTTGAGATGCAGGAAAGAAATGAATACTCATCTGTTTCCTGTGGATAAGCAAGAGGTTGATCATCTAGTAAAATCTTGTTACCTTAAAGAAAACAGGCTTGGAATTTGTTTACATAATATAGGCCAGCTCCAGCTTGTATGTTAGTGTGGCAGCTTCTTTGAGAGAAGGATGGTGAGGTAAAGAAACAGCATTTTTCAAGAGCACTCTAAGAAAGATGTTTTTCAAAAAGATTTATCTTGTCTCTTTCTGCTTTATTACTGTAATTAGTTTTACTTTTAAAAGGAAGAAAACCACCAAGCGTTACCCATGGAAAGGAATAAAAGAATTATTTGATTTAGAGTGGTCTTTCAAGCATTCTTATGAGTTGTAGGCATTGTAGCATTGTAGTTTATGCTTAAAACAGAAGGTGTAAAAATTGTAGAGCACACCTGGTAAAAAAACCACCAATTACGACTTGCCCTGTGTGAAGGTGAGATTATATCATGGATAACTAGTTTAGTTTATCATCTGGCTAGCATTTCTGTTCTATCTGTTCCTTGTTACTCATAAATCTTTCAGCTTTTATCATAATTGTTTATCATTTTTCCTGTTTCCAGTTTTCCACAAGTTGCTTTGTCTGTGATCACCTCACAGTACAGGTTCTGCTAGACAAAGGAAGTTCAGCTGGCTGAGGCTTTTGCAAAAAGGAAGAAATGGTGGGCAACCTCTTGAACTTGAAAAAGGAAAAAAAAAAATGCTGTTCACTTTTGACCCTTGTGAAACTTTCTAATCTTCCGTCATCTTGGCTGTTGGTTTGTTAGTTTGTTTTGAACATTTGATGATCTAGCTGCCAGCTTTCAGGAACTGAATTTCATAGTTATTGGAGAAATCCTGTTGCACTTTATTAGAGAAAATGTTACCGTTTATACTGTTGTCCTGTTCCTTCCCTGTAATTTTTCATGTTAGTGTTTAGAATAACACCCAAGTCTCTCTCAGTAATAGGCTACATTCAAAATCAACTTCAAGGGAAAAAAAAAATTGAGACAAAGCAGAGGGAATTTTTTTTATTAAATATTAGGAATGTGGGTTGACTATATTAATTTTAAATCATTCCTGTAATATTTTCTACTTTCCTTTGACTCTTCAGATGCTCACATAATATGCAAATCATTTTCCAATGGATACAAAAGAAACATTAAGTATATTAAAATCTGCATTTTAATAAATGTGTCAGTGTATAATGCATATCCTGCAACTGAGAAAAAATGATAAAAAAGCAATAAAAAGGTAATATAGGCACAGAACTATTTAATAACTTTTAATGTTTTACAGTCTGATAAAAATAAATGTGGTCTTGAAGCTGTTTGATACAGGTTTAAGAAATGCCCTAGTCTGAGTTTAATACGTTTTAGCTCTTTAGGAGTAGCAGGTCTGTGTTGGTCGCGTGCAGCTGATATCTCCTTTGACCTGTAGGGATTAAGCTTGTGGACATGTTTCTTTTTCATTTCAGATGGAGTGGATGTTGAGGATGACCCCACTTGCTCATGGCCAGCATCATCGCCTTCCAGCAAGGACCAGACTTCCCCAAGCCATGGAGAAGGTTGTGATTTTGGTGAGGAGGAAGGAGGCCCAGGGTTGCCCTATCAGTGCCAGTTTTGTGACAAATCGTTCAGCCGCCTCAGCTACTTAAAGCACCACGAGCAAAGTCACAGTGACAAACTCCCTTTCAAATGCACTTATTGCAGTCGTCTCTTCAAACACAAACGAAGCAGGGACCGCCACATAAAGCTTCATACGGGAGACAAGAAGTATCACTGCAGTGAGTGTGATGCAGCATTCTCAAGGAGCGATCATCTTAAAATTCACTTAAAGACTCATACGTCCAACAAGCCATATAAATGTGCCATTTGTAGACGTGGATTCCTGTCATCCAGTTCGCTGCACGGCCACATGCAGGTTCACGAGAGGAACAAGGATGGCTCTCAGTCTGCTTCCCGGATGGAGGACTGGAAAATGAAGGACACTCAGAAGTGCAGTCAGTGTGAAGAAGGCTTTGATTTTCCTGAAGATCTTCAGAAGCACATTGCGGAATGTCACCCTGAGTGTTCTCCTAATGAAGACCGATCTGCTCTCCAGTGTGTTTACTGTCACGAACTCTTTGTAGAGGAAACGTCTCTGGTGAATCACATGGAGCAGGCTCATAATGGTGAGAAGAAGAATTCATGCAGCATTTGCTCTGAGAACTTTCACACTGTGGAAGAGCTGTACAGCCACATGGACAGTCACCAGCAGCCAGAATCATGCAACCACAGCAACAGCCCATCATTGGTAACTGTTGGCTACACCTCAGTCTCAAGTACCACTCCAGATTCCAATCTCTCTGTGGATAGTTCAACAATGGTGGAAACGGCTCCCCCTATACCAAAAGGCCGTGGAAGAAAGCGGGCAGCTCAGCAAGTGCCAGATATCACTGGTCCTTCAAGTAAACAGGCAAAAGTTACCTATAGCTGCATTTATTGCAACAAACAGTTATTTTCCAGCCTTGCAGTTTTGCAGATACACCTGAAAACTATGCATTTAGATAAACCTGAACAAGCCCATATCTGTCAGTATTGTTTGGAGGTATTGCCATCTCTCTACAATCTGAACGAACATCTTAAGCAAGTCCACGAAGCTCCGGATCCAGGGCTGATTGTTTCCACTATGCCTGCCATGGTGTACCAGTGCAACTTCTGCTCTGAAGTGTTCAATGACCTCAACACGCTTCAAGAACATATCCGATGTTCTCATGGATTTGCCAACCCTGCTGCTAAGGACAGTAATGCGTTCTTTTGCCCCCATTGCTACATGGGGTTTCTTACAGATTCTTCTCTGGAAGAGCATATTAGACAAGTCCATTGTGATCTTAGCAGTTCCCGTTTTGGTTCCCCTGTGCTCGGAACCCCAAAAGATCCAGTAGTGGAAGTGTATTCTTGTTCTTACTGTACAAATTCTCCAATATTTAATAGCGTTCTTAAACTGAACAAGCATATCAAGGAGAACCATAAGAACATTCCTTTGGCACTGAATTACATCCACAATGGAAAAAAATCCAGAGCCATGAGTCCCTTATCTCCTGTAACGATTGAGCAGACCTCTTTAAAAATGATGCAGGCGGTTGGAGGTGCTCCTCCTCGTCCTGCAGGTGAATATATTTGTAATCAATGTGGTGCTAAGTATACTTCCTTGGACGGTTTTCAGACTCATTTAAAAACACATCTTGATACTGTCCTGCCAAAACTGACCTGCCCTCAGTGCAACAAGGAGTTTCCAAATCAGGAGTCTCTGCTGAAGCATGTTACCATTCATTTTATGATCACTTCAACCTACTACATCTGTGAAAGCTGTGACAAGCAGTTTACTTCTGTGGATGACTTGCAGAAGCACCTACTAGACATGCATACATTTGTATTCTTCCGCTGCACCTTGTGCCAAGAGGTTTTTGACTCCAAAGTCTCCATCCAACTACACTTGGCTGTGAAGCACAGCAATGAAAAGAAGGTATATAGGTGTACGTCTTGCAACTGGGATTTCCGCAATGAGACTGACCTACAGCTTCACGTTAAACACAACCACTTGGAGAACCAAGGCAAAGTGCACAAGTGCATCTTCTGTGGTGAGTCCTTTGGTACAGAGGTGGAGCTGCAGTGCCATATTACTACGCACAGCAAGAAGTACAACTGTAAGTTCTGCAGCAAAGCTTTCCATGCCATCATCCTGCTGGAAAAGCACTTAAGGGAAAAACATTGTGTTTTTGAAACAAAAACTCCAAATTGTGGAACGAATGGGGCATCTGAACAGGTTCAGAAGGAAGAAGTGGAGCTCCAGACCTTGTTGACAAATAGCCAGGAGTCCCATAACAGCCATGATGGCAGCGAAGAGGATGTGGACACATCTGAGCCTATGTATGGCTGTGACATTTGTGGAGCGGCTTACACCATGGAGACTCTCCTGCAAAACCACCAGCTTCGAGACCACAACATTCGACCTGGAGAAAGTGCCATAGTGAAGAAAAAGGCTGAACTCATTAAAGGGAATTACAAGTGTAATGTGTGTTCTCGAACATTCTTCTCTGAAAATGGGCTCCGAGAACACATGCAGACACACTTGGGACCAGTGAAACATTACATGTGCCCAATCTGTGGCGAGCGGTTTCCATCTCTTCTGACTCTTACTGAACATAAAGTCACACATAGTAAGAGCCTGGACACCGGAAACTGCAGGATTTGCAAGATGCCTCTCCAGAGTGAGGAGGAATTTTTAGAGCATTGCCAGATGCACCCTGACTTGAGGAACTCTTTGACAGGGTTCCGCTGTGTGGTGTGCATGCAGACTGTGACCTCCACGTTGGAACTGAAAATCCACGGCACATTCCACATGCAGAAAACTGGAAATGGTTCTGCCGTGCAGTCCACGGGGCGCGCACAGCATCTCCAGAAACTGTACAAGTGTGCTTCTTGCCTGAAGGAATTTCGTTCAAAACAGGATTTAGTGAAACTTGACATCAATGGTCTGCCATATGGTCTGTGTGCTAGCTGTGTTAATCTCAGTAAAAGTGGTAGTCCAAGTGTCAACATCCCATCAAGCAGTAACAGACAAGGCATGGGCCAAAATGAGAACTTGAGTTCCATTGAGAACAAAAGCAAGGCAGGGGGACTGAAGACTCGATGTTCTAGTTGCAATGTTAAATTTGAATCAGAAAGTGAACTCCAAAACCATATTCAGTCAATCCACAGAGAGCTTGTTCCAGACAGCAACAGTACACAGCTGAAAACACCACAAGTATCTCCAATGCCCAGAATCAGCCCCTCCCAAACTGAAGAGGTAACCCTTTTTATTTTGCTCTTGACACCTTCCATCCTTCTGGAAAAAATCCCCCTTTTTTCAAGTCGTCTTGTCACTTGTCATGAAATTCTTAGGCTGAACCATGTTACATTTCCATCCGTAGCCATTAGCTAGTAATTACTTGCTTCTTGATATGCCTTACATCTTGGATTGAATTGTGCGGAATAGGACTAATTCCAGTCTCCCTAGGATATTGTCTTCTGTATCACTGAGGAGACCTATCTTCATGCCAGCACAACTGAGATCTGGAATCTTACCCCAGCTCTGTTAATGCGTTGGAATCCCCAGCTAGGAGTTGTGCTTACGGCAGGGAGCATTAATGACAGAGGAATAGAATGCAGTGAGCCAAAATGCTGGCATAAGGGGTAGATTTTTAAAAAATATTTGTGAACAACAAACTGCGGTGGGTTTTTTTCTTTGCAAATTGTGTTGTAGACATTGATTTTCTCACTTACAGCATATTTGGATTAAATAGAGGTGCAACGCTAGCCTTAGGTAAACTGGGAAATGCATTCTTCAGATGCAGTTTGAAGTACCTAGTGCCTGATGAATGGAATCCCGTTCATGCAGTATAACTTAGAAAATAAATCTACATTTCAGAAAAAAACAAAGGGTCAAACCCTTAAAAGATCTCGTCTGCTTTCTCAGACTCGAGTGACCAAGAAATAATGGCTGTATGGGGAGTAGAGGGGAAAGGTAGGGGAGTCATTTACCGACTGAAGGGAATCTGTTTTATCTCTGATCTTTAGAAATATTAGCAATAGAATGACCGAGAGTTAGTATTTTAGGCATGGTATTTTGCGTAATAACCTATTATAGTTCAGGAAGCCTTAAAACACAGCACACACAAATTAAAAGAAATAACAGCTTTTGTTTCGAGAAAGCTTATTAACCTGTAATGGTGCAAGTGTGTTGTAACCCATCACTGTGAATGCATATGGATACCCTGTGGTTAAAGAGCTGCTCTTCCGTCACTTTCATCACTCTCTATTTGTGAGCCCATCTGTTGGGCAAGAAATCTCTTAGCTTGTCACCCAATAGACATGTGCAAACTGGAGGGCAGGGGGGAGGCAGAGAGAAGGAGGGGTGATATATAAGGATGTGTGGTCCAAGAGGTAAGTGTGGAGCTGCTGAGAACATAGCTGGGAGGAGGCCACTGAAGCAGCACAGGACCTGGTGTGTTACCAAGAGGAACACTCCAGCTGGGAGATGAAAGTGTAATACCAGTCAGGATGCATCCACCAGAGAAAGACTCCATGCTTTTATGACATCTTCATCTCCAGTGTGCAAACTGGGGGGTGATGGGTGACACGTGGGGAATTGGATGTGGTGTGCAGTTAATGGAAGGAGCAGTTTGTTAGATGGAGAACTGCAAGTCTAAGGAAAACCTTTTCAAAGAAGAGAGAAAAGGAGTGGCTCCTATTATTGTACTTTTAGGCCATTGATGGTCCTGTAGTATTGCTGTTGAGTAGGAATCACTGAATGACCAACTGCAAATTTTTGATAGATTCACAGTCATCCTATTTTCTTTCATCTTTTCCCAAAAGGCTGCTTGATATCTCTCTTCCCAGTCATTTTGGAAGCCAGTTCCTGCTACCTCAAGCATGAACAGAATCATACATGTTAAGGCAGTTAACAATATAACATGTTGCCAATTTGACTTTCCCTTGCTTGTAAACTAAGGAAAATGAGATTTAGGCATTCTCTGCAGTGATGTAAGGTCAGTTAACTTTGGTGTCCTCAGGGAATCTTCTTGTATTTGGATCAGGTATAATCAAGGTTCTTATATCTTCTGATTGGCTTCATGTTTCTTTTCTTGCTCTTTTCAGTTTTTATCTTAGAAATGTATGTGAGATGAAAAAGCCTTTTAAACTACAGCAAGATTGTTGAGTAGCATTTGCATGCTTTCAAATCACCATTTGCCTTCTGCCTCCATTCTGAGCTCTTAAACTGATTTTTCAATGCCTGTGGTTCTGTCTTCACATATGTAACCTAGACTTTCAGATTCTTTTCTCATGGGAGGCAAAAAGCTATCAAGTTCCTGATAAAGCATTAGTACTTCTGGAAACTATAAATGCATGTTTATAAAATCTTGAAAGATAATTTAATTTTCTAACAGGTATTATTTCAAATTGTAGTGATGCAAGCATTATAGCAATGAGAATCAAAATTCAAAGTGGTAATGCAAAGACGTTCAACACTATAGATTTGTTATCCAGGCTGAGAGAAATGAATACATAAGCATGTAATGCAAACAGTAAAAACAAATCGGATTTCTAAAACTCATTATTAGTAAGTGGCTTTGCTCCTGCACTGGAAGAGTATTTGTTGAATTGAATGAGGTATTGAGGAAGGCTACTTAAACGTGCTATTTTGAAGAAATTTTCAACAACAACAAAAAATCATTACATTAAGGAGTGAAGGTTTCATTTGCGTTATTTATAGTTCTTGCCCTGAGTTTTCAAGCTTCAAGTAAATAACAGTTCACTTAAGAAGTGAGAAAAATATAAAGTAGTTATCAGACAGTTAACAGCGCTGAATACCCTTTGTTACTCAATTAAAAGATTACTGTGCTAAGAGTGCTAGAAGATATCTTTTTAAGAGAAAAGATAACAGTAAACACATGGCTTCTGGCTTCTCGGCCAAGTATTCTTATGCTTGAGCTAGAACACTTTCCTTTTTGGTCTGCACAAAATAATATGATAGGATGTAATTGTGCTATTGTCTTTAGACAGACAGACTTGAACAATTGGACTGTGGATAGATAGCTATTGAAAGAGCTTTTAAATTAGTAAATCCCCAATTTATTCTTCGAGCTTAATGAGGTGCTGAATTCAGGCTGTAGATTTTTTGCAAAAGTCCTACATTATTGCAAGTATGCTGTTAGGCTAGAATAGTAATCTTGGTGATACTTAATGTTTAAAAGTGAAGAACAAGGTTTGATATGAAAGTGAATTGAGAACTAGACAGAGGTTATTTTCCTGTCACTCATGTCCTTTGGCAGCTCGGACAAATCTACTTGAACGTCTCTGCTTCATTTTACTTATTGAGAAAATAATTTTGATAGTTTCTGAAAGTGCATTGCCAGGCTTAATTATGATACATTTTCTGTAAAGCACTAGGAAGATGAAAAGCGATGTTCAAGAAAAGATCTGCAGCTTTGCCTCTTTTGCTCTTCTTTACTGTGTTGCCATGCACCTAATGAGAGAACTGCTGACTCAGTAGAAATGTGTGCCTTTTCTTTTTAAGCTTCACAACTTCTGTACACACAGAACCATACCAGCATAACAGTTCAATAATAATTATACTGCTAATTGCTTAGCAGGCAGGGGAGGAGGGAGTGGACTTTATGCCAACAGTTCATTGGTAAAGCTGATCTGGTGTTAGTGTGAGCTGCTGTGCTCAGTTTGAGTACTGTGTCCAGGCCTGGGGCCCACAGCACAGGAAGGACGTGGAACTCTTGGAGCGGGTCCAGAGGAGGGCCACTAAGATGATCAGAGGGCTGGAGCACCTCTCCTGTGAGGAAAGGTTGGAGGGAACTGGGCTTGTTTAGCTTGGAGAAGAGAAGGCTCCAGAGAGACCTCATTGTGGCCTTCCAGTACTTGAAGTGAGCATATAAACAGGAGGGGGAATGGCTGTTTACGAGGGTGGATAGTGATAGGACAAGGGGGAATGGTTTTAAACGGAGGCAGGAGAGGTTTAGGTTAGATATGAGGAGGAAGTTTTTCACCCAGAAGGCGGTGAAGCACTGGAACAGGTTGCCCAAGGAGACTGTGGATGCCCCATCCCTGGAGGCATTCAAGGTCAGGCTGGATGTGGCTCTGGGCAGCCTGGTCTGGTGGTTGGAGACCCTGCACATAGCAGTGGGGTTGAAACTGCATGATCATTGTGGTCCTTTTCAACCCAGGCCATTCTGTGTTTCTATGATTCTATGATTGTATGGTGTCCTGTTGGTAACATCCAGAGTAGATGCTCAGCAAGCATAATTACTTCTGTAAGTAGCTTAAGTTATGTATCACTTCTTTCCATGAATGTGAAGCTCATGAGAATACTCTATTACCTGTGGCAATGCAGACAGTCCTTCATTAATAATACAACGACATTCTGGGTTTTCTGGTCCTGAGAAGGGGCAGTGCAAGCACACTGTCAAATTACTGCAGGAATAAAGATGTTTATGTAGCTGTTGCAAAAGACTTACAGAAATTCACTGTAGCAGAGAATCAAAGTGCTGAACAAAGGATAAAAGAACTAGCAACAGTGAAGCCAGCTGAAGAACTGCAGTGAGAATCTGGGGCTGTTCTCTGTCCCGTTGTGGTTGCAGAGAGTTGTATGCCAGGGCTGGCATGTCCCAGCAAGGAGCATCGAGCATGTCACAGCACCATTCTGGGAGGAGCTGTAAAGGTGCAGGCTGACACTGTGCTTGTGGAAGTGGAAGTCACAGAATTCAGGTGCCGAAGAGCTGGTGTCTCCCTGAATCTCGACGTTATCTGACCTCAGATGAATCTTGAAATGGTATCCCTAGGAGCACAAATGGCATTCAGGTAGGTGTTCTGTTCTACTTTTACTTCCCCCCCCCCCCCTCTTTATTCATGAGCACTGAATCTACCTTCCTTACTGTTCCTCTCCTCCATTCCCCAAGACTGCCAAATTCACAAAGACATAACAGGAACTGCCTTTTGAAGTAGTTGGTTTGTTTCAACAGTGGCTACTGGCAGTCAGAGGCAGAAAGAAGAGAGGAAAGACTAAGCAACCCAGAAATGTTCCCAAATGCATGCTTTTGGCAGGGCAAGCAACTGCATTTTAGCAACATAAATCACTGTGCTTTTAACTGAAGAAATGCACTGAAATCAATACTCATGCCTTTAATTGAAATACATAAAGAAATTAAAATAATCCTGCTCATCAGCAACCCAAGCTGATCATTTGAACTACAGGATTTTTATGGGTAAGCACATAGACTTGTAATGTAAACATTGGGTTTCCTGTCAGTGAATCCAGGCCCATGATTTTTATGCTGGATTTTGGATTCAGGGATGGAAAAAGATAAAGAAGGTTTGTTGTTGGCACAAAGATCTGTCTTTGAAAGAGTTTGTGGAAGTAATCTGTGGCAAACATATTTTCTGCTTCTGGAGTTTCAGAACGAGCTCACTAAAAATACAGTTTTACCTTCTGGCATCATTTTGACATTGTTTTCATGAAGGTAATATGTGGCCATATGTATTTTTAGTAAGGGCTACTCTGTTTTTCTAGACACAGAAGGCCACCTTCACATTACCGTAAGCTCTAATTACATGTAGTACCACTGCCATGGAGTGGCTGACAAGATAGCATTCGTCTTCTTTTTGTCTTTACACTTTCAGTAGTGATCTATCAGACAGACTCCTCTGTGTTTAACAAAGATGGTGTTATTTATTGTCCTGTTGCTATTAATCCTACTGAAGTTAAGCAGCAAATTTCCTACCTTCACTCACTCACCAGTTTGTGAAAGGAACTCCTTATGTTAATTGGGAGCTGCTAAACAGTAGTAAGTTTTTTTTTAGTTTCCTGTCCACTGATCATTAAAATCTAATGCTGTCTGTCATGTTGTTTGTCAGATGCTTCAGCTGAGAAATTTTTCACACCTTTGGAAAACTTTGCATCAGAAGAGGAAAGGATAACTTGTTCTCCAAACTTTACAAGAGTTCCAAACCAAGATTTTCACGAAACAAGGCAGCGGAAGGAGTGCCTCCTTGAAGAAAAGCAAACTAACAGGAGAGAGGCACAGGAAAACAGATGA
Source organism: Gallus gallus (assembly GCF_016699485.2). Classification (NCBI taxonomy): domain Eukaryota; kingdom Metazoa; phylum Chordata; class Aves; order Galliformes; family Phasianidae; genus Gallus; species Gallus gallus. The sequence goes on along the minus strand of NC_052533.1, from coordinate 103,356,685 downwards.
AGACATTAAGCAACTCTAGAGAGGGCATATGTAAATGTATTTATGTCTCATACAGTTTCAACAAAGCTTTTGAGACAAAGATGTATGCTCCTGCAGATCATCTGGGCAGCCCACTGTTTTCATTGGACTTTCCGCATTCATGTACCTGCTGGCCAAGTGACGAGGGTAACATCACAGTTTCCCTTCCACACAACCTCAGTGGAAAATCAACAGTGATGAGTGTTAGAACTTTGACCTCAAAATCATGTAGAAACCACAATAAGCTTCCTCTTTTTTTTCTAGCCTGATCATCTTTGGGAACAAGACATGGGAAATCATAATATGTCTCTTTTTGTCTCTTTGCATTCTTCTCTTCCCCCTCTTCCTCTCTCTTCCCCCTCCACCTTTTGAACTAGTCGCCCAATTTCAACAAAAACTTTATAGCTGAGCAGGAATATTCAAGTCTATAGAGTTTTTACAACTTTTGGGAAGAAAAGTGACCCAGCGTAGACTATAGAAACCAGACAAGAAAGAAGACTTTTAGAGACCCAAACCAGAAAGATGGCTTTAACTGAAGTTCATACCTGGTTTCTCTGCAGAAGTCAATCAGCCACAAGAAATGAAGCTATAAGAAACCATGATCCACTCTTTGTGGTGATCACACAGCAACTTCTTAACTGACCGTAAATGTTTTGAGAAGTGCTATTTGTTTTGTTTTTTTTTTAATCACTGCTCAATAAAGCTATTATATGTAATGTGTGTATGATTTATCTCACACACCAAACATGACACCCAGATTTGCCACTCTGTCATCAGAAACATAAAATGGCTAACTGTTAATTTAAAATGAATTTGCATCCCCAGTACTGCTTTTTCCATAAAGGTGTACAGAATGAACATAAATGAACCACCTGATAAGTGGCATCTTGGAGAGTCCTCTTGTTTGACCTATATTTCTGTGAAGATTAGTGGTTGATCTTGTGCCTGATTGGTTGTTCCAAATCTTTGGATACTTTTTTCTCTTTCCAGTTTCATCTTCCATTTATTCTATTTACTGCATTCTTTTACAAATTATTGTACAAAATATAGCTGTAGATATGACAGCAGAAATGTTTGTCCTGCTAACATTAGGTGTTGCTATGGGGCATATCAAGGCAGGAGTCAGTGGGCACAAATTGAAATACGGGGGATTCCATGAGGGTAACAGTGGCACAGGTTGCCTAGAAGAGGTTTTGGAGTCTTGGTGTTGCTGCCTAAGCAGAGGACTGGTCCAAAATGGCCTCCAGAAATCCCTTCCAACCTCATCCACTCTGTGATTCTGTGGTTTCCAGAGTGCTTTTGCCTTGCTTGCCAGATGCACATCTGTGTTACCTTGTTGTCTCTTGATAGTTAAACCTTTATTGCTAGTATAGAGTTCATAAGTCAGGAAATGAAAAGGTGGGACATCTCAGTACAGTCCTACCATTAACAATGTGCAAATCAAAGAAAACAACCACAGCTTGCAGTTTTTTATTGGAGACCTAAGTTCAGTAAAGTGAAGGGCCTCACACGCATTCATTGATCATTTGTAATGCCTGTGAAATGCCTTTGAAAAGCCCCTTAAAAATATAGCCTCTTAGAAATGCAGTCATTAGAAGTTGCTTGCTGCTTGTATACCCAAAAGCAAGGTGGAAGGTAGGAGAGAAAGAGACTGTTTGTCCCGTTTGGTCATGCTTCCACAATTTTAGTATCCTGCATAGGATAGTGTTCCTCTCTTGCCTGTTACCCAGATTCAACACTCTATGCAAAAAGGCACACCTAATGGCTTATTATGTCTGGAAGACCTCCTCTTCCCTTTTGCTTTTTCTGAGAGGAAATAATGGTTCACCAACAGAGAATGATCTGAGATTGCAAGCTTCCAAATTTCCTTTTTCCACCTTCATTTCCACTGCCACAACAGTCCTCTTGGTTTCTCTTCTGATGGCTGAAGTAAGTTTGGTGCCGAACTCTAGGAATGTGGCTGTCTGCACGTGCCAATCCTGCAGCTTTCTCTGACAAACTTGCAGTTGATCCTGTTCTGCTGCTTGGGCCTTCTTTTGCAGGCCTAACAAGGGAATGTCTGCAACACCTGATGATTTTCATGAATGCTTTCTCTTAACCTTACTTCTGTTTAATCCCCACTTCACAGTTTCATAGTCCATATAATGGTGGTCTAGGCAAGCCTAGATGTACGGTATTCTGTTTCTGAAGTAAATCCCATGGTCTCTTTTTCTGTTAAGAGTATGGCAGATTGAAGCCCATGAACTTATTACAAGATGTACTACTGGAATTTTAAGAAGTAATATGAAAGTAAAAGATTATAAAATAGGACAGAGGGAGCTGTGGGAGGTTCCTGTAGTTCCCTTAGAGGAAAACATGTCTTAGAGGAAAGCATGTCTTCACAGGAAAAACTGCCAGACACAAACCGTTGTGGGCAGCGATGAAGACTGACTCAGTGGCATGCTTGTTTTGCTGGTACACCACTTCCTTGGGCAGCTCTGCTGCCCCTGCTGAGGTTTGCCAACTGGGCGTTCAGTCAGGCATCACTGCAATGTCAGCAGCTGTGTGCCCGCTCAGATGCTACTGGTATATTTGTTAACATTGATGTGGTCTAACAGAACCCATACAGGGTGGTGCTATAATCACAGCGGTATGATTGTGGAATTCAGTTAGTGGAATATTTTATAGTATAGGCAAGCTTTTGTATAGTTCCAGTCTTGTGAAGTCCCATTGACTTGCTCAAGTGCAGAGCTAATTGCAGGAGAAGGATCTAAGGGGTTTAATCCTTCTCCTGATATTTCAATGAAAATTAATTTCTTATATATTATGTATGAGTAATATATTTCTGTTTGTACATTAATATTAATGCTGCATATTTTTGAGCACAACTGTTCAGTAGGACAGACTTATCCTCGTATGTAATAGCCCAGAATTCTTCAGGAATAAAGGTTGAGTTGAAAGTGGACAAGGAAGGAAAAGAAAAATGTCCCGAGTCTCGCTTTAGAGACTGAAATTAATTGTCATTAATTTTCCATAGAGTGGGAGAAAAGTGTTTTTAATGTTCAAATTAAATAAACAAAATGAGGTGTATAAAAGGCCCCCAGTTTTGCCTTTCTGTTAAAATCCAGAGAGCTTTTATAAAATTTGTGATGGTGAAAAGAGACAAAAGAGTATTCTCTTGTGCGTACTTGCAAACTATTAATTTTATTGGTCTACATCTGTTGCTGATTGTTGGTGAAGAAAGTAGTGGCTTTATTGAATGGCAGTCTGTCTCAGTATGCTTTTTTTGTAAAACAAAGGGAAAAAAGAACGAGACTTGAAAAAGCCCAACAGCAATCCATCAGCCTACTCAGAGTATCAGCTTTTTGCATCTCAGACCTGCCAAGTCATGCTCTGCTGCTTGTGCTTTGATGCCACATCATCTGCAAAAGTATCAGTGCAGTCTCGACTGTAGTAGCCCGTTAACATCCATAGCCATGTAGCTGCTCCGAGATTGAGATGCAGAATGTGAGGATGCCTCATGATGGGTTTGCAGTTCTCTCTCTTGGCTCCTCTCTCTCTCTTATTTGATTTTAAGCGTGGCGTAAGGAGACAGAAAGAGGGAGGAATGTTGACCTGTGGGGCCTATTGTAGGGTACTTAGTTTAGCAGGGGAGTTGGACTCGATGATTTCTCGAGGTCTCTTCCAACCCCTGTGATTCTGTGATTCTGTGACAGGAAGTTCAGTCACACAGCAAGCTTCAGATTCCCAAGAACTGCTCAGCACATGCACTTGCAATGTTTTGAGGCCCAGTCTCACCCTGGATCAGGCCCTAGGATAGAAGATCAGAAAGAAGTATATTTGTTTTCCAGATCCTGAATCAAATTCATGGTACTTACAGCTATTTGTACTTATAAACTATGTAAACCTGACATGAAGTAATCAAGAGAAAATAAATACACAGACACATGATGCCAGTTTTAGAGTCCCTTTTCTGTCAGGTACCTGATTTTCAAAGACATGTAGAGAGGTGAAGGATTAGAGAGGTTGAAGGGAAGAGATGCAATTTTAAAATGTTGCAAGATATGTTTTCTGTATAGTGATGTGAGACATTGCAATCTAATGCACTTGATCAGCTAGAGGAAGAAAAGGTTTGTAACTAAGAGACACTGAAGACAGCTATGATTAAATACAGCATCCAGAACACAAAGTTGGAAGACAGGACAGCAACTGTAAGGCTTCAAGTAGAGAAGGAAGAACTGATAGCGCTTTGTGTGTTAAAGCAATGAGTAACCGCTGTGAAAGGAATTTCAAAATATTTTTTTCTCCATCTATTGTTTTTCTTCCTGAGAAAAACTGATTGTCTTTTCTCTCTAAACACATGTACTCAGATCCCACTATACTTAAGACCCCGATAAACAAAAGCAGAACAGAAAAAAATTCATAAGATCATTACAAACATGTTTTTAATGACAGTCAAGAAATACTACTTAAAGGGTGTTCTATTAGCAATGAGAAGAGTTAGCAATTAGTTCAGAAAAAATGCAAGCTGACAGTGGCCCATAAGCAAGATAAATAGCTAACTATGCAGTGAAACTGTCTAACATATGCTTAGTTCTTTTAGAGCTTAAGGTTGACAAAGTAAGCATCCAGGAAGATAGAAAAGAAATCCTCAATTAAGGTACTGTCAAAAATAATCTGAGTTATGATGAAAAATGGCTAAATGGACAAATAGGCTGGGACCATGGTTGCTCTTGTGCCTCACGCAGGGCCGAGCACGCTGCTAACGCTTAATGAAATAATAATGTAAAAAATCAGCTGGCAGCATTAGGAGTTAGCACCGGCAAGTTGCTGTAGTTAGCGTGCAAGTTTTAACTTGCTTTTGCAAATGATCTGTTGGGAGCACAAACATGGAAGCTATTCGCTTTCTCTTGTCAGATTACCTTTCTGTTAGCTTAACAGGTGGAATTCATTCCAATCTGGATTTAATGTGAGGGAACGTGGGAGAGAGTGATTAGTCTGGGAGAGGGAAGTCAGAGGATGTGGGAGGTGTAGGGTTGCTCTTTTTCAGCAGTTGCAAGTTGACTTGGCTGTGTTGGTGATCCATGCCATCATTCAGTGCTGAAACAAAGTGGAAAAAGCCTTGGAAATCTCCCTTACTGGCATCACGGGAGTAAGCTGTGTATCTAGTTGTAAATGGGAGGTTATTGTTCAATGAACAGGTACACATCAAAGCCATTGTCAATGCTAGAGACTATTGCATGTAGGAGAGGTCTGGATGTAGTACAGAATTAACTTGGGATGTCTGCAAGTCTGTATGCAAGAGGGGGCGTAAGGATTACACATGAAATTACGGGTTTATGTATTTGATTTAGACAGTGAGGAGAGAAAGTACTGACAGAAAAACACTCAGAAATTTTGGATTTATCAGAGGATAGGAAGTAATGAATCAGAAAGGGAGGATCATGTCTAGATTTTTTGCTAAAGAATGTAAACATTTACCAGGATGTTAGCAAAGCTTTTGAAAGAGTATTGCGCAAAGGACTAATTTATTGGGTTGATACACATGGCATAGGAAGGGCTAGTCTGACTTTAAGAGGAAAAGCAACACTAACCTGGATATGGAAAGCACTGGAGTCTTGTGAATTGAAGCAGTTAAGGTTGGAGGGATGTGAATAATGGAAAACCTCGAGAGTCACTACTTGCACAAATTTTGCTGAATTTACGCAGAGTATCAGTAGCCTGGAAGAAAGAATAAGTACTGAAGTGATTAAATTCAGTGGTAGTACAAAACTGGGGAAATGTCAGAACAAAATAGGCACGTGATAAAATCCTGAATGACTCTGACAAGGAGGTGGAGCATGAGCAAATATATAGCGTATGCAGTTCATTCTCAAGTAATGTAATGAGATTAGGAAATAGGAGAAAAAAAAAAAAGAATGTATGGAGATCTGAGAGTCATAGGACACAGAAGGCTACATAGAAGGACCTTCTGAATAGAACTATGAATCCACTAATAGAGGAGTTCATAGAGTGTTTATTAGTTGTCTGTCTGACTTTGAAAAAACAGAGTTTTTGTTTTTAAAAGCAAATAGAACTGTGGATGAAATTGAAGTACCAATTGAAAGACCGTATTCCTGAGCTACTTACAAAGGCAGCAAAGCCTGTTTTGACATGACATGGACACTGAGAACCTTTATAGTAAGGAAATTCTGAAAACTGCAAAGTGACAAGTGAGGATCAGGACAATAATTAAAGGTCTAGGTGACATTAATTATTCAAAAGGTTAGAGAGACACATGCATATGCTCTGCATGGATTGAAGGCCCTATCTGAAGCTCATTAAATGTAGTCACAGAGAAGCTTTGGATGCTGGGAGGCTTTAAATCAGCTCTGAAATCAGTAATGAAAAAGAACAAGAATGCAAGAGGCAGTGTGGCTGCCCAATGCTTATGTGACTCATCTAGTCCAAGCAGTTGTTCTTCTGTGACAATTTTGGATGGCCCTGGCTTGTGTGAGTCATTTAGTCCAAGCAGTTGTTCTTCTAGGACAGTTTTGAATGGCCCCAGCTGTGACTTGGCCCTCAGATTTGTGCTCAGCATGTAGGAAATGAATTGTCAGTTGGTTTCTTGACAGGAGGGGGTTTGTGAATGATTGTGAGGTTGTTTATTGAGGAGTTGTGTTTATTTTATGGGAAGGTGAGGCTGCAATGATGTAAGAAATAAGAAGAAAGCATTCAGACATTTTCAGAATTCCATGTGATAATCTGTGCATCATTCTTCTCTGGAACAAATCTTTGGAAGTTTTGCAGTAGGGCACAGTCTAGCACACTACAACTGTTCCTGATTCCTTACTGGTGCTGCCCAGTGTATACATATGTGCTGCCCAGCTTCTTCTGTGGACCGCCATTGCTGGTATGACATTAGTCTAACAGTTAATGTGTGTCGGTTTGTTTTTGTGTTTGGAGAGGAGAATGAGAGCGCTGGCATGTTTGTCTCTGGCAGAAGGCTGATGAGTGTCCTCCAGCAAATGCAGCTGTGGCAGGTTAGGATGTAAGTGCCCTGAGCTGTCCACCCTTCATCTTCATGTGGAGCTGAAATGCCCTGGGCAGTCAGATGGAGCAGCAAGGCCTGGGTGCCTGCTCCTCCTGCTGGGCCTTCCCTCAGTTACTTGGGCAGAGGGGCAGGGAGCTCTGCTGGACTCTGGTGTTGCAAACAGCTGCAGCAAGGCCAGGCAAGGACGGCTGTCACAGCCTTCATTGCATTCTGCCTTGCAAAGGGTTGCAGACAATTGAGAGAGTCAGGTGGCTCCTTCAGTCATGACCCAATTTTATTTCTATGCGATGCTATGCCGGCACAGCAAGGCTTCTTGCCTGGCAGGGGAGATGGAGCTGCCATACTCCAAGGCTCCTTTCCATCTTATCCCCCCCAGGTTTCCCTTCTGTGGGAACACAGAGTGAGGAGGGCTTGGTCTCCCCTGGGTCTCACTCTGGTAGGGAGCTGGGACCAGCCATGAGGCACAGCAGGATCCAGGAGCCCGTGTGAGCCGTCACGAGTGCCACTGGTCTGACAAAGCCTGTGAGACTAAATGTAACTTGCAGTGAAAAAGAGCTTCTTCAGAATGTGAAACATATGGAAATAAGTATGTGGGTTTTGTTCAACATGGTGTGAAAATGACTGGGTTTGATCACTTTGAAAATCTAAGAGTAAATGGAATTTACTGAGTTTGCTTTTAAAGTCAAAACTTAACCGGGAACAAGTTTAGACACTTTGAGGTGAGTGTGTCGAGCTAATAAAAGTTGATGTCAACATTTTAGAATATGTTTGGAAACAAAGAAGAACTGGGTTTTGATCAAGCAGCAGTCACAGAAACATTCTTTCCTTCATGATAAAAAGAAAACCTCTGTGTGATTCTCCAAATGTGTCAGATCGTTTTGAAGAGGCTAGCAAGTGCTAGTAAATTATTATTTTTGGTTGTTGTCAAATGAGTTTGTTTTTTGGCATGAGACTTCAAAACCTCCAGCCTTTGTATGTTTTGCCATTATGTACATCAGTCATAATTTTCCAGCAAATCCTGACGTGCACTCTGCATTACTGTGCTAACAAGAGAAAAGACCAGCCATTAGGTTTATGTTTCTTTGTTTTTGAACATAGTCACATATCAGGAATAATGCTAGGGGTATGCTAATAAACAATATATAGTGCCAGTCATCAGGGAGTAAGAAATATTTTCTAACTAGTTCTAAAGGGAAACAATGTTTTAAAAAAAGGGGGAGTGATTGTTATTTATGCAATATTGTTGTTCTATATGTCAGCATCGAAAAGCACCTTGTAAAGAGCTTAGCATAATAAATCTTTGATCATGACTGTCATTATTTAGAGGTCTTTGATAGATCTAGATGTAGTGCAGTAAGGTTAAATTTACCAACGTATAACAGGAAGACCTTGGACTGCATCTGAATTCCTACCCGTGTTACCAGTGTGGTCACACCTGAAAAGAAGTCTTGTATTTGTTTTTAACAGCAGGTTTTACAAATAGTAACTGTAAAATTAAGTCAAAGCAGATCTGTTTTGTGGGTGCCCATTGAGTTTATTTGTCTAGGTGAAAATCTAACTTGGTTACATTTCAGGAAACTTAAGCTGGTTTAGATGAGGAAGAGCAGAAAAGGCTTATGAGTGTTTCCACTGAGAAGAGACACAATGTATTTTGTTACTGTCATGAAGAAAATTACAATAGCCTCTCTGTATGAAAGCAATAGGAGATTTGTAAAGAGAAGCCCACAGGAACACTTAATTTCAGGGCTGACTTTGATTAGTCGCTAGTTTTACAGTTAACTTGGTAAGAAAAAAATGACATACATTGAAACAGCCTGTGTGTTCCTTTCTAAGGGCTTGTAGTGGAGAGATGCTTAATGAACGAGCACACTGTCTGGGACATAACATCTAATTTTAGATGCTGATAAGAAATCCATCAATTCTTCAATAATGCTTAAAACTTGGGGGGGGTGGGAGGGGGGAGCAAGATTTAAAAAAAATATGATGGATGATACCAGCTGTATAACACTCTTCAGAAGCTAAATGTATACAAAATAGACTCCGTTTCTGATGCATGTTATCCAGTGAACCCTACTTCTTCCCCAGCGAATATATGTATTTATATGGGATCTGTAATTTAGTACATCTGTGTCAGGTTTTTGTAACTTTATGTTCTTTAAAAAATTATATGCTTTTTCCTTTTCTCTTTCTTTTTTTTTTCCTACCTTTTTGCTGGTGTAGCCAAGGTGGCTGTGGCAGGACAGAAAGATACATGTCTCCTCAATAACTAGCTCTATGTGGCACTTCAGAGCTTACCTTCACTGCATCTTCAAAAGGACAGTTGAGCTCTCCAGGACTGTAACTTTAGAAATGTAGTCCCTGATATTACAATTATGCAGTCGAATAGTTTTATGGATCTGACTTGTCTCGTTAGATGCCTAGAACTGCAGATTTAAAGTCTCTGGGATGAAAAAGCAAAATTTTACTTTTCAATGTGCTCTTAGTTTTCACTTTTAAAGACGTGCTTTGTTATATAAAATTTTTGGTCAACTTCTGGTCAGCAAAGTAACAAGAGAAAATGAAGTCATTTTTGTAGGATGTTACTGCCTAATCCATATCATCTTGCACAAGTATTGTACCTTGCAGAAAAGTGTAACAACAGATCTATTGTGAAAGATACTAAGGTACCAAGGAAAGACTTCTTTTGTGTACCAAAGAGAGCAAAGTACATTTCCTTGTTTATAACGAAATTTGATTTATATACATCATATACATTTGATTGTTAAGTAAGTCAGGCCTGATATAATGTGGCCAGAAGGGTTGCTCTCTGGCTGGTTTCCAGCCAGTCTTCCTAGTTTTAGTACAGGTTTGCCAATAGATATAGAAACTACTGCCTGAAAACTGTAACCGTATGTCCACACTAATGAGGACTTTTCTGTCTTTGAAGGATGGCAACCTGATGGACCGTTTAAAATGCATGTGCAGAGGAGATTCTGCAACCTAGCTGGGACTGAGGGGAGCGCAGGTTTCTGCTCTCTGTTTTCTTCCTAGCTTCACCTCAGTTCCGTAGTGGGCCTACTCCGTTGATATAAAATGAAGGATTCACATTGATTTCAGTGTTGTCTGGATCACATCCCACATATTCTCATCACATTTTGCCACCTGTGAATACGACAGTGGTGTTTTAGCAGTACTGGTCTCTCCGTGGGGTTAGAAAGATGAAAAAAAACCAAACAAACAAACAAAAAAACACCACAACAACCTAATCTCTATGGAGTTTCAGGAAACTCATTAAAGGTGCTATAGAACTGTAGTGTTATTATCTAATATTAATAATTAAGCCTTAATAAAAGCACTGCTGGAGAGCTTTAAATGACCACTTTGAACTCAGTATTTTGAGTTATAATGAAATGGTTCCAACTGTATGTTATAGTAAACTTTATCTACCCTTATTTCTTTAGAAGAAGACCTACCAGTGCATCAAATGTCAGATGGTTTTCTACAATGAATGGGATATCCAAGTTCATGTTGCAAACCACATGATTGGTAAGTGAAGCGCTAACACTTCTCAAAGACAGATAGCTATTTCTCTTACTCGTGATCATCATTGCCTCTAAAATTAAACAGAGTTAAGGAGAAATTAATTGTACATCCATCAATGATTAACCTAGGCATGATTGATTTTTTTATTCATATTATTAGACGTGATAAAGCATTAGCATGTTTTATTTTCTGCAAGGGCTAGTTTAGACTTCTGCAGAGAATTATATATCCACTGCCAGTCAAAACACAGGTGATTAGCAAATTAAACTTCTAATCATTTTTGCATTATTGAAAACAAACTAACAGGAATGGTTAATGAACTGGATGTTAGCTTTCCATAGAGTTTTAGACAGGTTTTAATTTCAGAAGTTATTATGGTAATGACACTACTGTGTGCTTCTCAAGCACCTTGGTACCAAAATCAAAACTGGCGAGTTTTTGTCGTTAGGAAACATAAATAATACAAATGGCCATAAAATAGTATTGTTTGTTGTGTTTGAACAGTCTGGAACAAAAATCCTGAGTGTGTCTGCATACAATTAAATACTATCATTGATATAAAGAAAATAAGGAATCGTACTATTCAGGAATGGAATCTGCTCTTTAAGGTATAAGCATATTTAAAAAATCATCTAGGATTCCTAACCCAAACCTAGCCTGATGTTTACAAGGCTGCTACAGTTGTAAATTAGAATAAAACAAAAGCTGCTTTTTCTTTGATATTCATATTTTCTTATTATTTGCTTATTCCCCTAGGATTACCCATAATGTTTTCAATTTGGTAACCACTCAGCAATAGCACTAAGAGTTCTATCAGCCAATTAAATTTATCAAGCACATCATTTGCCCGCTAATAAGATAACATTGACAGGGTTGTCTTAGTTTGTTTTTAGTGTTTTCCAAATTTCACATTTCAAGATAAGGATGGATACAGTTGATTTTTTTTGCTCATGTTTCCTTTATACTGTTTTCTCTTGCTTTCATAATAAAAAAAAAAACATGCAAAATGCAGACCAAACTATGTGATATACAAGCCAGTAAATACACGTTTAACAGAAGATAATTTATTATTGTTTTTTTCTTCATTGTATAACTTAAAAATGCTTAGCTTGATGCTAGTTTTTGGATTTCTTTCTCATGTAAGGTAGCTTAAATGTTTCTTCCATGAGTTCTATTAACTTGGCTACACTGTAAAAGAAATTACCTGCCACAATTTAGTCGCTCATTTTTCTGAGTACATTATTAATAAGTTTTAATATGTTCAGAGCATGCACATTTTATATGCTTTTCAGAAAAAATGAATAAACACAAGTGACACGCTGGTTTTGTAAATGAGCAAAGTGATTTGCCTGTTGGACTAAGCTTTATTTTTGATGTTTTGTATCTTTGGGGAAGAGATAATCTGAACTGCTTCAGTGTTCAATCTGGGTCAGTGACGTGCAATTTAAAAGTCCCTTGCTACCAGCGACAGAACTTGCCATTTCTGTTGGGTTTTTTGAATTCAGTGTATGATGTGTCCTTAATTGTAGCATGCAGTGATACTGAAACATGGTGGGGAATGCAGACACCTTGGGTAAGGAGTGATGCTGGAATGCGAGAGTGGTGTGTCTACTTGCTGCCTGCCTCCCATGTGCATTGTGTTTTCAAAATAGGACCCCTGTCTTTTTTTCCATAAGATATTTAGATTTCTTTTAGTTTTCTTTCCTTCTGTTTTCTGGGTGTGTTTAGTAAAAAGTCAGAATGGGATGAAAGAAAGGAGAAGAGATTAAGTAAAACAGAAGAAATCCGGTTAAGTTAGCTTCAGTCTGCAGTTCTGAAAAGACTGACATTTTGTTAAAATGAATAGCTGTCTATGTGTTATTTCTAAAAGCTGGCTGAGGTTGAATGAGAAAGAGAATCTTTAAAAAGTATATTTAATTGTTTTTGGCTGTGTTGTATCTGATCATGCATTATATTGCTTCATGACATAACCATAGTGACACAGATTTAAATGCGCTTAATGTAAAATCTTGCAGTGAAATAAAGGAGCTTGCGAAACATGCAGGGAGATTTGCTGGTCATGCTTTTGGTAATCTGTGCTCAGTGGAAGATTCTTATCTGCACTGCCAGACTAAACCGTGCAGCTCCTAATGATGTAGCCTCGATTAAGCAAATGTAAGGGGATTTTGTGCTGGGGTGAAAGGAATATCAGCATTCCTGAGCATTTTGAATGTGACCTCAGAATCGAAGCACAGGGAAAAATAATTTCTGATCTTCAGTTCTGTTAGCTTTCTCGCCAGTAATTGGATTTTTCCTTAGCTATCTTTCTAATTTCACTACCCCTCACCCCTCCTTTAATTTATATCATTGTTCACAAGCCTTTTCCAAGATCATGTTCTGTCTAGAGAGAAAGGTTCAAGGGGTGATGTCAAGCTGTTTAAAATTGGCCTTTGTTTATGGGTGTCTGTAGATAGGTTTATAGTATTCCTATATAATATAGAAAACATGTGCTCAAACATATTAGTATGAATGAATATAATACATAACTCATAGGTGTATCCATAGATATCTACATGCATTCAATTTGCAGATTGAAAAATTAGTTGAAACATTTGACTGTATACGGACTTGTTGACACAGCATATTTCCCAAACAAAAAATCCTGCAGTCCTAAACACCTTTGTCCCTTCCTTTTCTACATGTATCTGATAAAATATGTCTTGTTGCCCTGCTTTTCCATTATGACACTCACTCCTGTAGGGTAGGGAAAGTGAAAAAGCTTCAGGAAAAGAGGGGAAGAACTATGAAACTTTAAATGCAAGGGAAAGGGAAGATGATCTAGGAAAGCCGACTCTAACAGTCACAGAGTGTGATAATCCCTAGATCAAATGTAGGGGTAATAAAGCCCTTTTCAGACATCATCACACAGTCTCAAGAACTGTTATTTCCTCTTGTAGTAAAATGTTAGCATTATCATGTTGTGGTTATTGATGGATATAGATTAGTATCTTTGTACATGATGGGTTGCATATGATTCAGAGAAAAGAGAAAAGGACCAGGGAAGAAAAGGGAGAAGAACAGTGGAGGGAATTGCTGTTAATTAATAGTAAAAAAACAGTTAAACAGGTAAAAAAAAAAAAAAAAAAAAAAAAAAAAACAGTCATAAATATCAATTATTAAAAAAAAAAAGAAAGAAAGAAAAAAGGTGGAAAAAAGGAATAAAGACCAAACCCTCCCAGAAGAAGGAAAAATATAAATAAATAAACAAAAAGGAGAGAGATTCGAGGACAGAGGAAGATGGCTGGAGCAGGTAGAACATGGGACAAACAAGGAAGCAGAAAGTCATCTGCCAAACTCTGCTCAGAAAGAAATGAGAACCACTGCCAGAGATACATGCTTAGCTATTTGGAGGTAATGCTGCTCACCAACTTTTTAGTGATTCGAGAGAATAGAGAAGTTGACACTGTCCCATCTAGTTACTGTGTCCCTTGAACACGATCCCAGGATGTAAACTGAGTTCATGTTGCTGACATCCACATAGACAGGATGCATTATGGAAGGTCACTAAGGCAAATATATATTTATAAAACCCCAGTGTGAAACTTAGACTTTTAAATAAGGCAACCTGAATTACTTTGTTGGCTGAAATAGCTCCACTGAGGGTAGGTATTTTTAGGTTGTGTGCATGTTTGTGTTTTTGTCTAATCAAATATAATCTCAACTAGACATTTAGCAGGGGAAGAGGGATTAGAGGCTATTTAAAAAGCCTCTTACTCTTCTTTGTTAGGAGGGCATGCAGCATTTTTGCAGATTTTGTTATACATTTCAATCTGTTCAACGAGAGAGATTATGCCACCTAATGGAAAACAAAATCTGCAGATGATCCAATAAGGTGGCTTAAATATCTTTGTCAACCATACAATTTACATTTGTTATTAAACAAGTTATATGTTAAAAAAGGTGTGGTAGGGGTGGCTTTCCTCAGCAACTGCATGTTAATTACTTTTAGAACCTCCCATTTTAAAACTGCTCCACAGTCTTTTTTCCAGTCTGCCCTTTATCTTTGTGATGGGATAAGTCGATAAGCCTTTTTCACTGTATGGATGAGGACAAAGATGCAAAAGAAGTGGAGTAACTGGAAGTTCAAGAATTTTGACTGCCCAATATGTCCCCACTTATCTAGACACTGTGCTTTATCAAGCAACACCCATGTTTGCTTAAACTAGAGGCTGATTCAGGCTTAGGAGATACCTGTGGGCTGAAAGGAGGCAAACCTTTAGCTTTTTTAAGTAGACTGTCAATTTAAGCATTATTTTGGACTTAGATATGAGTATGTACTTTTGTTTAGATAATCATGAGGGTGATGGCCAAATGAAAACGTTTTTGTCGGTTTGTTTATTGAAATCTGTTGGTAAAACAATTTCTCAGCTTCTGAATTAGAGAGGAAGAAATGTAAATCCAGGCGCGTTTCATACAGTTCTAGGAAGTACTGGCAAACACTGTAATTCTTCAGCAGCTCTCTAGCTTTTGCTTTTCTCTCTGAGCAGAATACTTAGCATTTTTAGCAGCTTTCTTTGAGAAATTTCTATTTCTGGGTGTTTGTGGAAAAGAGGGAGGCTTTCTGGCATCCCTTTGTTTTGCTCACATAGTTTGCAGTTGGCATTTGACCTGTGAGTGTAGAAGGAGTGTCTGCTATTGTTTGTGTTCTGCTTGCTTCACTCCACTGCTCGTCCTATTATTTTGCCTGTTATTTTAAGTAGACAATCTAAACATTATATTTTCTTATACTGATTCCTTTACATCTGCCGTATCTGATGCAGTTCAGTGTCAATAGACTGAACAGTTGCCATAATCCCTAGGATTTTGTACACGTGCACATACAGAGTAGATCAGAACTGAGGAAGTTCTGATGTGTTTAACTCAGAAAAGGAGTTATTCTACACAAAATTATGAGGCTCGACAGCAGTAGTGTAAATTTTTAAGTGCTCTGAGTAGAGTGCTGTTAGGCATGAGATAATGTAAAGAGATGACATTGCCAAGAACTATTTATGAAGAGCTTAATTTTTTTCACTCTGATAATTCTTGACCAATAATTACTAGCTTCTAATTATCTATTTTAGTTAGAAAGAAATCTCTATCACTATGGAGGTTGGCATTGCAACTAGCGCATAAATCCCCAAAGAGGTAAATGTGTTCCAAACAGCCACAAACAACTGTCTCATGAAACATAGTGAGCAAATTGCAAGCCGCTGGCTGTGCACAACAGAGCAGCACATTTACCATTGAGGACTGATCAGGCTGACAAAGAGAATGATAAAAGGGGGAAACAGCCACAATCTTTGTAGGTTGCTGTTACTCTAGTTGATGGAAAAGCAAGCCCCAGTGCCAGAGCAGGAGCAACCCCCTCTCTGAAAAGTAAGTTGCGGAGCTGGGGGAAAGGATGGCACTTTCTGCAACCCTCCTTTTGAAAATTTCTATATAGGTCATTTTGGGGTACACAGACTTTTCTTTCTTCAACCTTTTCAGCATGAAGGATAAAACACATTCTGCGAAGTCAGTTGTTATCAGGAAAAGAGCTTGTTTTTGAGGAGAGGATGTTGTGTAGTACTGAGCGTGGTAGCATGGTAGTATGAAGGAGGTAGTATGGAGGAGGAAATAAAAGGAAAGAGAAAAAGCCACCAAGGACCTAAGTTAGGAAGCAAATGGGAAAACAGGATGAAACAACCCTGCAGCTGACAAGAAGAATTCTAGTTTACACCAGTAAATACTTCACTAAGCCCTAAGTAAAAGAAATCCATGCTAGAGCAGTTATAGTTTAAAGAGTATATAGAAATCTAACCTAATGTAAATTTCTCTGCCAAAACATAAAATAAAAAAAAAAGCACAACAGTGTTTTGCAGTAACAAGTGATATGTAACCATTAGAAGACAAAGACACATTTTAATGCAACTCGTGATTTCTGATTTGCTCACTGACAGGAATATAACTATGTAATATGTAGATATATATATGCTTGTGTGTTATCATCTGGATACCCATATTTGCATTATGCATGTATTAACTGCATGCATAATATGTCTATACAAATAAGTCATTTTATTTGCCTCATATTTGTGCAGTGTATGTGTGGACAACATCACTGATGTCAAGACAAAGAAAACACCTTATAAGCTTTCTGGAGCCCAGCAAAATTTTTGCTTGGTTGCAATAGCACATAGAATTCATACAGTCTTTTACTTGTCTAATTCCTTAGGTCACTAAAAACAAGATTTGTCTTTCCCACATGCAAAAATAGTTTTAAAAAAAACAAAAACAAAAACAAAACCCCACTACTTGTTGCATTATGTTGATCTCAGGGAAGACGTTTGCAGAATGTCACAGAATGTTACACAATGCTTTACATGAAAATTGACATTGTGAATTCTCTCTTATAAGAAGTTTGGAGAAGGAGAATCCAAAGATGCACATCTATAGACCAGAAGATAAAGGAGATGGCAACTTCTTTTGTCAGTCCTCTCTCACTGATTCTTCTGTAATAAGATATGGAAATTGTAAATTAAGAGCAAAAAGATGGATCGTACCTTCTTAGAATCAGAAAATCACCTGGTTACACTGGGAATCTCTTATTTTTGGGCAGAGCTGGCAAGTAGAGGTACAAAAGTTAGATGAAACTTTGCCACCTTGTCTGCAAAAATCAGAGAGGTGATTGAAATACTCGGGAAAAAGCAGCATTTGGTGTTAAATCTGAGAAACTGTAGGTTTATTTTGTGAGGAGCTGGGTTACAAAATAGATGAAATCTGTGCTGTTTCCTGCTAACAGAAAGCTACTCTCCTGTGGGCAATGCTGGCTTATTTGAAAGGCCCATAAAGGGTTTCTGCATGGACCATACAAAAGGGATACTTTCTCTTTAATAGCCATCTGTACAGGAGAGATGAGAAGTGGGCCAGGTCATCTCTCCTCAGCTGTCATGATATTAACGTAGGTAATGGAGCAAGCTCTGCGTTCTGCTGGGTGTTGTTTTTCATAGATGTTCATCGATTTACACAGATAATTCTATTTATTTCTTTGAGTTGGTCCAAGCGAACCAGGCAGAATAACAAACACCAAAGCATTTCAAATGACTTTATCTTTGTTGTTTTGTAATGTAACTTTTGTCTAAAAAATGGTGTCACACCTACTGTGCAGATGGCTGCATGATTTGTAAACCAGCCAAAACATTTAAACAAATGTGTGATCTGGGGATAGATTAAATAAAGGATAAAATGGAGTGTGGACCACAAATTCTAATAATCAGATGATTTTAAGTTGTGTGTAGTGTGGAGCGATGGTAGCAGTGATAGCAGGGAATGCTTGCCAATGACAGCAAGGTGCCTCACAGATCTCAGGATGGAGCCTGTGGCCTAGTAGGCCTCAGTTTGAGAGCGGCACATTTGCTGTACAGCTGGCAGCTCTGTATGGGGACATCAGATAAAACTTATGTAAAATGAAGTGTTATTGCTTAGTATGAAATTGTGCAGAGAGGGAATTTGCAGACAGTAACTGAAAACAGAATTCATGGTACCAATGAAGCAGACTGTAAATATGAAGAGGCTTTAATTATCTGCGCAATTTAACAAAAAATTCAAGATGTATTCAGGAATGGCAAAGGCAGCTGTAAACATGCTAGAGCAGCACTGTTCTCCGCGCTTAAAATTATGTCACCTATTTGGGCTCCAGGCTCCCTCTCTCCTTGTGCTTCTGGGGGTGCGATTTCACCCACCGAGCTGTGCTGGCTGGAGCCCACTCCTCCATTTCAAGGGTTAGAATCGGGAACAGCTGTTTCCTTTTGGTCACAGCTTTTAGGAAAGACTTTCCGGGCTTTTGCAATCACAAATGGTTAAGTCAGGACACAGTAGGCAAACAACTGTGAATCCCCCCACTTTTTTTGGGGGGTGGGTGTGGGGGTGTGAAAATTGGACTCAAAAAATTCTAATGAAATTGAATGAAAGAGTTTTAGTATTAAATAATAATTATTGGAGCAGTGGCAATAGTGGGAATGCGAACAGTGACATTTGAAAATATCTACAATGCAGACTGGAGTTTGTTTAATGAAGACGTGAAGCAAAGTGCGTCAAAGCCGTATTTTTTTTTTCCTACAGAAATTCCTGTTGTGTTAGAAAGGGATGCCACTGCGAGATAATGCCAGGCAGTCCGAAAGTTGTTCCTTCCCATCCGCCAAACTGCACGATTCTCCTCCTCGCTGGTGCTGCGATACACCGTGCATGTTAATACTTCCTCACCACGGGCGGAATTAATGCCATTGTGTCAGCCTTCCCTTTTGTTCCTCGCTGCTGACCACTCATCAGCAGGCTTTATCAGGAGCCGTAGCACATTCTTCAGGGCTGTGCTTAGTGGCCAGCACAGAGGGTAGGCAAACCAGACCTTTTCTAAATTGCCCGTATTCTTAGAGGAGAAGCCTCTGATTCTTCGACAGACTATGTCCCTCTCTTTCTCCCCACTTTGTAAGCGCAGGAAGCAAAACAAAAGAAGCCAATATGGAGAGTGGGTGTCAGACTTCAGCTGCTCATATTGTTGCATTTGGTGAGCTGACGGGGTTTCGTAGGTCACCTTTAGAATTATGCCTATGACAGCAGTAGCTACCTGCCAAGATTGCAAGGTATCTCACAGCTCTCAGGATGGAGCCTGTGGCCTGGTAGGCCGCCGTTGGAGGGGTACACATTTGCTGTACAGCTGGCAGCACTGTATGGGGCAGCAGTGTGGGCTGTTAGGGAGCTGGAAAGGAGACAAGCATGAAATTTCTTCTAACCCCAACTCTGTTTTTCTGTACTGTTGGCTGCTTCTCAGTTCCTTGACAAAAAAACCAATCAGGCACCCTTTAATCCGCCTGTGATTACCAGTGGTATAAAAAGAGAAGCATAATGAGGAAAAATGCCTCGTTTTGTTGCCTTCAAAAGCCAACAAATTGGAGTTAACTTGACAGGAAGTGGCTTAATAATTAGATTATTTATTTATTCCTGACACATATCCCCCTGTTACTAGTCTCAGGAGATCCTGTAGATGGTACGATTTTCAAGCTGCCATTACTTCGCTGTCTTCTGTGAACAAAGAAGCTACTGTCTATCAGTCAATTAAATGCACTCTTTAAGCAGAGGCTGAGAAGTCCTCAATGGATAGAGCCCTGGGACATTGTGGCTGATGATTCCTTTCTCTGTACTGTACATCACACTCTCAACTACAGTCCCCACAGAGATGGAATAAAGTCATGCATTAAAATATCACTTGTTGATTTGTTTGCTAATGAAGAGCCATTGAAATGTTTGTGTATTTCTGTGGCAAAATTGTTGATAAAAGGACTACTTGCTTGCATATCTTACTTCATCTTCCGTAAGCGCTTATTTAAGACTTACTAAAATTAAAGTCAACAAATTAAGGAAAAAACAGAGAGATGGATAATATTGGTTTACTTGCAATTCACATGAATGTAAATAACACTGAGGACAGCAAGAAGAGAGAAAGGGGAATAATACTATTTCAACCATGTCTGATATAATTTTCTTCATTAGTAACAATAAGGATCCCTGTATTTTTCTGGTATGGTAGTGGGGATGCATTTCAAATAATGGAAATGCTGAAGAATACATTTAACAATTATCCTGGGCATCTAAGAATACTATATAAAGAAAACAACCAGAAACTTGAGGGATTTTTTTTCCTTTTTTTTTTTCTTTTCTTTTCTTGTGGATTTTAAATAAGACCTGTTAACAAAAACTTTCAGTATTGTGCATTATTTCCCCTAGCTGGGAAAAGTGTAACTGTGTCAAGCTAGTTAGTAAGGCTGGTTAGGGGTGTATTCTTAATGCAAAATCAGCAGTCATCTGGAGCTGGAGATTCCGAGATTAACGGCACCACTCCCCTCACTCCAACTGCCCTCCCAGGCTTCTTAATGGGATCTCATAATCTCGGCATATTTGCCCTCCCATCATTCATCTTCCATCGTCCAAGAGCCTGAGTCAGCAGAATAGACTTCTGGGGACCATGTTTTGGTCCAGGGTGGGGAGAGGGAGTGTTATGTTAAGGTTTATTTTAACAAAGTTGGTATACATACAGCCTGTCTCCACATTGAAGATTATTAATTGGCAATATCCATCTGGATTTGATGCAAGTCTTTTGCTGCTTGTCTTATTGAGCTGCATTTGCTCTGAAGAAATATAGATTGTGCTATAGCAGTTCTCCAGTGAACTAGCTCTGTTCTGAATTTAGCCTCTATATGACCATTTGTACCTGCAAATAGAGACTGTAAGTGCTATAATATATGGTTATTTTCTCAACCTTATAAAGAAAGTCACTCATACCAGGATTATTGTTTTCAATGAACTTAACAACAAGCTATAGGGAATTAATTCAAGCCAGCCTCAAATTGGAGTGTTTCTTATCCCTATCCTGTTATTCCAACTCATTTTATTAGAAAAAGCTTAGATACTCAGAGGTGTTCTATAATAGAAAATGAATTTGAAACCCATTCATTAATTGGTGATTAATACATTTCAGGATTAGTTTAAGCAAGGCCCTACCTCCTGCCCAGTCAAGTATGTTCTGGTTAATATCCAATTATCTGCACCTTCGTACTTATTATGTCTTAATATTTCGGATATGATAACCAGAAACTTGAGAGTAATGCTAATGAGGAGCATAGAACAAAAATTAACCAGTGACACACTCAATGATCCTTACTGAGAAAAGTAACTCCTTCTGTCTCTGCTATATAGAGGTAGAGCTATCAACACACTTTCATTAAGTAGTACTTTTAATCTTGTTTTTATGGGAAGTTAGAATAATATTTAGGCAAAAAATCCTTATGCCTCATAGACTGCATGATGAGGTTTTCCTGCATGCTCTTTCTTGTATGTAGAATTACTTGCTTTAGATAGAGCAACTGAAAAATCTGTAATAAAGTGAAATGGTGGTACCTACTTAAAATGCAAGTTGTTCTGTGATTGAATGCAACCTCTTCTTATTTACATGGTTGTATGCATTCATGTACAAGCCGAATGGCCAATTTATCACACCCTTCAGATTGTAAGACACCTGCTTAAGCAAACAACAAATCAGGTATAAATGCCTGTGAAAGAAGAACACAGTCTGATGTCAATATTACCAAATTAAGATTTTCTCTGCACAGAAATGTCAAGATATTAAAGTTTGTCTCAGGATTTTTGCCTGTGAAAAATTATGATGTACCCACTTAGTGAAACATGTAAGTAAAACCACGAGACCAACATATTAGGGGGGCAGAACGGAGTTAGTCTGTCGTGTGGCCTTAAACTAATGCAATTACAGAGGCAAACTCAGTGTATAGGGAGAAAGGAAGAAGAAACTTTCCTTCTCACAGATTTATTTTTCTTAGCTAAACCCCTCTGTGAATACTTTGTGCAATTCAGGGTATAAGGAGAAACCCCAAAGGAAATGAAGCACTAGGCAAAGTGAAGGAGACCTTCTCAAAGGTGCAAAGCCACATAACACATTATTTTTATTACATGAATATAATCCAATATATGTGGTACTTATCCAAAAGACTTTACAGAATGTACTATTCATAGCAGGTTGGACAAAGCTTGTTTCAAAACACTGCCTCATTCATTGTATTTATACTGAAAGGTATGTCTCGTGTTTGGATTAGACCAAATGATAAAAGGGATAGTATATTTGTATAACCAGGAGCAATCATAAAACACATGTACAGTGGCCAGAGTTAAGGATTTGCCTGTAACATCCTGTTTTGGTTTTCTTTTTTCAGTGCTTGGCCATACAGTTTCAAACTTCTCTCACATACCACTTTATTAGAGGGTTGTAGTTCAGGACCTCAGCAGTATATTCTTGTTATATAGCTGTTTGGCTAGGTATACTTTCTCCTAACCCTCTTGCAGGCAACCTTCACAATGAACCCACTGTGCCTCCAGCTTCATTGCTTTTCATGGCACACCTATGTGAGTGCCAAGACATTAGATAACTGTGCAAAAAAAAATCCCCCAGAATCCCCAAATGATATTCCTTCTGAGCTCTGTGTAATTCATGGAACAACTTGGGAGATGTTTATATTTACTAGCTAGTTAAATTAATCATTCAGAAGTAACACAGCCTTCCATTTGCTTAGAAGTTTGGTTAAAAAGCTTAACCCAAATATCACTTAACACAAAGTGTGATTTGCAAACTGTCATAATATGATCAAATCAAAACCAATTTTCACCAGAACAGTTAAATAGTCTTCTCTTCACTTGAGTGACATTTCCCTGCCAAATCTGAACTTTTAACCCACATTTCTCCTTGTGTGATGTTATTCTTCAAGTCAGACTTAATGGGGATGGTATTTTTAACCCTTTTTTGTTTTTTTTCCATTACTAGAATATAATTTAACAAAGAGATGGCTAAATTGAAAACAAAATGAAAATAAAATGTAATAAGTGAAAAATGAAATAAATACCTTTGTGCAGAGAGCTTGCCTAGAAAACTTAATCTTAGACTAACTATTTAATAATGAAAAGGCTCTGTATTTTTTACGTGCTGCTCTATTAGTGCCAGTAATGGAGTGTGCCTTGCAGTACAGACCTGAATTGTACCATCAGGAAAAATCCTTCATGGTGGTTCATGGGGATAAATTAGGCAACAGAAAATAGGACTCTAATTTCTATGATATGTCACATAGGATATTGTGTTTTACTTCAACTGCCACTTTTGTGCTGCATGTACATCTCTTTCAACCCTAATGATGGTTTCTCCTGGCCACCCTTTCTGTGAGCTGATTTTCCTTGTCTCCTTCAGCCTAAAGCCTCAGTAGAGGTTCTCTTCTGTGACACAAGAAGCACTCTCGACACACCCATGCTGCCTTTTTTTCTTAAATGTGCACTTCCCATTCATCTCTTTAAAAAGCTGATTTGGAAGGCTCTTTGACTCTAAGCTCTCCTGTTCCATTACCTCCCATAAAATACAGCTGACATTATCGTGGCTGTACACAGTCTCTCTTTCCCCTTTTTCTTTACAATATTCTTATGATATCTTCCCTCCTTAACTGGGAGAAGAGGGCTGGTGGTGGTGCTCCTTGTTCTGTTTTCCAAGTCTTTGCTTGACAGGCCACAAAGGCAATTTTTGGTTCATAATGTCAAAACTGGAATCAGAATGGATGTGACTTTGTGGTGGTTCCAGCATTCCTAATGACTTCTTCAGTAGCCTAGGACAAGACATTGAAATTTGGAATGGAGACGGTACTTGTCTAAGGAGATGTTTCAGGACAAATTAACACCTGATAGGAAAGAAAAGTACTTTAAAGCTGTTTGATTATTTGTATTTTTTATTATCTCTTGGAGAATTCTGCAGCCTGTCTTAGACCTCCCAAATTTTATTTGTGTTTTCCATCCATTTCAGGATCTAATTTTGTAAAAAAATAAACCTGCTCCTCCCCTTTGGGTATATCATCACCTATCACAGGTGCAGTTCAGCTGATTTCTATTCTTGACATCCCTATCTCCATACTAGAGTTGTCCTAATGGTTTTCATGAGCCAATAATACTTATTCCTCTTCAGTATTTGTCCCTTGTCATCACAATTCTGAACATTGTTTCAAAGTCCAGCTATTCTGCAGGTGTTGTACCCTGCAAAAATATCTTCTTCAATTTCTATGTCTTCTGCTATTGTGTGAAAACATGTCTTTTCTCCCTTATCTAAACCAGTCGCATTTCTCTGTCTTCCTTGGTTATTGTTTTAATTTGTAACTGATTATCGCTGCACTCCTGTGAAGAATTTCTGGAGTCACCCTATAAAACATATTGGCAGTCTTTAGTTTCAGCTGCTTATTGTGGCTTCAGCTAAATCTTGTACCAACAGTGCATTTGGGCACCTTCAGGACAGTTTTCATTTTTCAGTATTCTCTGCTAAAACTACCTTCTTTGTCTTCTATAGTCTTGATTCAGTACCAGCTGTAGCTGGCACTACAGATCTTGTAGCTTTAAATAGTATGCCTTAATATTGCCCCCTTTGTATGCTGTATTGTAATGAAGCAACATCAGTAAATTGCAGTGAAGGGTGATTGTTGCATGGGGATGACTACTACACCTTGGGGTACATTTGCACCAGATTATTTTTTTATTGTAGTTATTACTTCCCATCTTCTTTATTCTCTTGATGCCAAACTTGCTGTTGGACATCCATGCAGCACAGGGGATCTTTAGGAACAGTGTGGACATCAACTTGTCTCTTAGGTACGCACCAATGACTGTTCAGTTCCAAGCTCTGGTATCCTTGGTGGCTTTGCAAAACTTGAGCGATGCCAGCTTGATCTGGTTACTCACCCCAAAATGTTCTTCATCATTTGCTCTTTAAAATATTAGATTGTTGTTGATAAAAGTGACAGGCATTTCTTGCTATCCATTCTCACACAGGAGCAATACTAGGTTTATAACAAGTGCAGCACGCTTTTTCCCTTCTTGCTATTCCCCATACATTTTACAATACAGAAGAGTGCAAAAAACGATTTTGCTCTAGCTGTTTCCTTTCATTTGGGGCACTGTGTTCCCATTCAAAGGAAGAATTATAGCACTGGTGTCAGTTTATCATCCACTGCCATGATCTCAAGAAACCTTCTGCAAAATTCAGTTTCACCCAAGTAATAAAAACTGCTACTGTTGTAAAGGTACAAATATTTCAATAAGGACATTTTCTTTTCAAAAATCTTTCCAACTTAGGGTGTCTAAATGCAAGTTTCAGCAAGGTGATACTGCATCTTTCAGCCTTACCAGAAGCAATGTTCAGTCATGAAGGCAACTTTGAACTGCTTTTCATGCAACAAAATGGAAGATTTCATATATGTGGAAGCCAAGAAGTTGTCCTGCGTTCTACAACAGTTGGGCAGCTCAGGAGAGCATGATTAACATGATTACTGGTGACAGAATCGTTGCCCATTCCCAAGTACCCTTCGTAATGCAAACATCTAATTCTGAAAATATCTAGGTGTGCACACATGGTTTTATTCACACAAGTAGATTTCACAAGCTTTGTTTTATACACGAATAAGGCTACATACGTTCTTGAGTGTTTGTAAGACTGTCACCTGAATTGCAGTTTTGGGTGTCATTTTAGCAACACGTTTTAAATAAGGAAAATATAAATATGTCTTCTGTAATGAAGTCTCCGTCCCATTAAAACATCTTTTTTTTTCCCCTCAGTGATACCGGACGGGAATTTTCAGATGTGATTTGGATTTTTTCCATCTTTGTGAAGATGGCACACTTTTGTCATTGCGAGGCAGCTTTTGTTTTTCATTTTCTTTCTTTAGCTTAATGCTGTGGCTGTGTAACACTGCAGTTCCAATCAGCAATTGGAACTGACGCACCACGAATTGAACTATCAATTCTTTTAAAACTGACGCCGGTCCCACCGTATTCAGTCGTGCAAACATCCGATGATGGGACAGAGAGCATTGATTTTGAGCTGTCATTTCTAGCGCACGCACTGCAGAATTGAAATGTAAACCTTAATCCACTCTTTAATACAATTAATTTTTAATGTGCAGTAATACTAATTGAAATAGCCTGAATTTAGTAAGTCACCACAAGACATTTTCAGAAGCAGAAGTCTCCACTGAGAGCTGGAAGGACAGATAATCATTGTTACAGTGTTTACAGAATAAATGCACACTCTGCAGGCAATTCCATGCCAAGAGATTTTTTTGTTAGCTTATATTAATATATCTCATTGTGGATTTAAATTTGTTTTCGGTGATTCATACTGAAATAATCTGTTGCTGTGAACAAAGTTACTTCGATTTCATTTAAATGGAAGTGGTTGTTTTTTTCTTAATAGAATATTTTCAGTCCTACATCTGTATTTTTAACGGACTGTCACTGTATTATCTAGTTGTCAACATGCACAGAAACATACTCGATTCTCCACCTGTAAAATGGTCAGCCGTGCAGTTTCTGTGTATAAGAAAGCAAAGCTGCGTGTTCAGTACCTGACTTTTTTTTCCCCTAGGTTTGCCTTTCATATAAGCAATAGATCTTGTGCCTGCCTGATTTCACTATGTCACTTTCAATTTTCAGATGTGATCTTTCCAGCTATTTTAGTGGGGAGGATAGAAAGGGAGTTCTAACTGAAGAGGAATATATGTTACACAATTAACCAAGGAGGCATTTAATCATTTTTATAACAGCACGATGCCGTTGCTACGTTTATCTGATAAGAAGAAATACTTTTTAGCATGCATCAGTTCTGATGAATGGGCTTGTACAGTGTTCAAAGTGAGCACCAATGTTAAGTGAAAAAAAATGGCATGCACTCTATATCATCGTCTCGTGGCTTTGACATTACAGTATTTAATAAGCCAATAGCGCTGTTAAATATTTAGCAAAGGTTCCCTCAAAACCTTGCCACAGATTCAAATGGGATTTTGAGGCATTTTGCTGCACATCACAAGTAAAACTGTGCTTTAGTTCTTGAAATGGTTGTAACATGGCTTATTTCCTAAATGAGGTGCAGGACAACATGGCATAAATACATTCAGCAGATTTCACACCCACAGAACACCAGAATTGATTCCCATTTTTCGGATTAAGTGTTCAAACTGACTCCCATTTTGTCGCTGATAGAAGAAAGCTGCACTGAGTTTAGTTGCACAGAATATTAAAACAGTATTACAGCATTTAGTAAAAACCCTGCAACTCACAGTGTGATATTTTTAAAGGCTCCTTACCAGTATTTCGTTTGTAACAATGAGCATTTTCTGAGATGGGGGTGATAGAAAAGCAAAGATCAAGTTGTTACCCTCTTCTGAGCCTGACAGTACATCACTGGGTAACGCTTTTAGGTTCTGTAGTATGCAAAATAGAGATTTAATAACATAGTTGCTGTGTGATGTTGTTAATCAAACAATAATAAATCATTAGAAACCCTGTCTTCTTTGACAAATGTCTGCATGTTTCAGATCCTTGTTGTATGCTAATTAATCCTCAGTAAGTGCTTGTATAATAATTAAACGCCCTGCACTTAAAATACAGCCGAGCCCACTTACACTGTTTAAAGAAGTGTATCTCACGGTATCTTCGGAAGGAATTCGGGTTCAGGATGTGCTGAGATGGGTATTCTGCTTTGGGGATGTCTTGCAGATTTTAGGTGCTTTGCATGGTGTGCACACTTTTCCCCCAGTTCGTGTTTGTGAGAATAGGATACAAAGGTTGGGCGAGCCTGTCTGACTATTAATGGATGGGTCTGGTGCTGCTGCCCGGATCAGCATGGTACTGCCCCATGCAGAGGCAGCACAAAGGGTCTGCAGTCTTTGGCTGCAGCGACAGGTAAGGAACAGCTTTGCAGGTGCTCGGCTGATCCGCTGTATCCTGGGGATATCTCCAGTGCCCCTACTCATTACTTAGTCCGTGAGCTGTCTGCAAGATTTTGGGCTCACTGAAGAACTATTTTTTTCAGCTTCTCCTACAAAAATGATACTATCTGTGATGGGCATAAGTCGTGTGCTTAGTGTTGCTAGTTTAACCCAGGAAGGTGGAAAACAGTGTTTTCCTGCAAATTTTATTTCCATTTTAGCTAAATGTATATATATATTTACATTTATATATACATAGCTAAATGTATATATATATATACATTTTCAATTTGTATCACCAGCTAATACCTGCATTTCTTTGTAAGTAAATAATTCACTCTCAACGAAATATCAGTGTAGTTTGTATGAATTATTTGGATCCTGTTTAGAATGTTGGATTTATTTTGCATAGGAAATCGTATTCGCATGTGTAGCATACCTGTTTAAATAAAAAACAAATAGGCTGTTAATTGAATGTATGTGCATGAATATATGGAAAGGCCTATATAGTTATATAGGGTAGACATATTTAATATGCATAGCTTGATGTATGTTGACCTCAGGTTACGAGAGTAGAAAATCCCATTTTCCAGCTTGTTTCAAATGTAGTAAAAATGCTGCTTCAGTTGCTTTATGCTACTCACATTGGGAAAGGTGCTTATACTGTGATAATTATCATCAAGGAATATTAATGCGTTCAGCATTTGTAACCCAAAAACTCATTATAGCTTAAGCTGTGCATCATCTGTGAAGAGAGAACTTTGCCAGAATTCGCTCTTCACAGGGGTTGCCTCCTGCTTGTGATGGAGTGGTCAGAGTATTGTAAGAGGTCACATAGGCTATTTTTGAAAGCTGAAGTTTTGCAATTTTTGATTCACTACCTTCTGTCTAAATAGCTTAGCATTCTTCTCCCCCCCACCAAATTTGCCTTTTCTAATTGAATGCCTGGTGAAGTGCATAAAGCTAAAAGATTGCATCTCATTATGTGCAAGAGGCTAAAGGTGTAGACATAAATATTACACGTCAAGGTCATGGAGATTTCAGAGACTGTTCTTCCATCGGCATACATGGGATTTGCACAACCACCACTACCACTCATGCTAATGGGACCTAGCCATTCTGGTCCTGTGGTCTTAGATTCTAATCTGGGTTATTACTTGTGTCAAGCTGTTGATGCTTTGCAAGCTACTTCCACTTGAGTTCAATATTTGTGTATTCAGAGTAAGACCATATTTTGTTCTCTTAATGGTATTTCACTGTGAAAATTAGGATTTAACATTTTTACACTTCTGATGTCTTCTATTTTACTGAACCACCAGTTAAACAGCCTTCATGTTTCTAAAAAATGTTTGGACAGCGTATTGAACGCATCAGGGCCCAATTCTTTCCTTGCTTGAGTTTCACACCAGTGTCTCCCAGTTGGCTGAGCTGATACGTATTAATGTTGTGGAGAGGAGATTCACTCCTGTAAGGGGACTTTTGTTTCCTTTTGTGATATGGCTTGTCATGAAAGTCTGTATGGGCTGTACATTACTGTACCAATAGATATGCTAGAATGGTTACGGTATAAGGTGACCATAAGATCTAAAAATAAATAATTTTCTGCAGTAAAGATAAAGAATTTCATTTTGGTGGCTTGTAGTTGAAATCTTCCTTCCAAATAAGTACTCTTTTCAGATGAATATCATGCTTCCACCCTTTGTAATAAAGACCATTGCGGAGCCAAAATTGTGTTATTCAGTACTGCTGTTGCTGGGATTTTTAATATGGGCAGGTTTTATTATTTCTCCTCCCCAGTACTGACAAAATGTTTATCATTTCTGACTCCTAATATTGCCCTATGTTGCACGTTGTAGTTTGCTTTGTGTTAGGCAGAGCAGACCAGATTTTGTGGGTTGCTTTGTTTCTGAGGTCAAGATGTGAACCTGGCCTTGCTCATGGGAGGACTAGAAAAATCTATTTCATAACTTTCCGCAGGCCTCAAAGAAGGCTAAGAAGAAAAAGACAAAACCCACAGGCTTAGTTTAGACTGGGGTGAAGAGTTGGATTCATCAATAGGAAAGCTTGCAGCTGATCAGCTTTTCTTGTCATAAAGAGTCCCTGCTGTCAGTGTATGCACCACTGATATGACAGAGCTTTGGGAAGGCCTGTAAATCTTTTAAACACCAAGCATTTTTCCCGAAATACCTGACCTAATAATACAGAAAAATCTGCTGAAGTAAGAAATTACTTGCCAGTTAAGTCACTAAAATGAAAGGCTTGAATGAGAAGTAAACACAGCTCTCGTTAGCGGAGTGTGGGCATTACGGGCTTGCCCAGTTCATTGATGGGGCATGACTTTGGTTTGTGCAGTAGAGTGCTAATGCATCATAATGAATGGCTGTCTTGAACCAGAGAGATATTCTCAGCAGGTGAGAACACTGCTGATGGGAAATAATATGGTACCATATCTGCTGTGTGGATGTAAACTTAATAATCTCTATGAATTTTGAGTAACTCATAACCCTGCTTCCCTTCCAAAGAAACATTATGAAAAGATTGCTTCCAAATCCTTCAGATATTCACTGTACTTGTGATAGATGCCTTAGTCTTTACCTTGAGGCATTGGAAATGAATGTGTGTTCTTTACGAGAGATAAGGATGTAGACTTTTAGAAGGAGCAAATTGTATTTTCATGTTTAAGTTCACCATTTGCACTTGATGTAGTGAAAGCCAAATGTGAAGAATTGCTTTTCAACGTTATTTCTCTGTCTTCTGTATCTCAGGACCTTTGAATTATTATGCTAAAATGTTCTATTACATATAATAAAGAAATACTGGAAATCTGGAAATAGAGCAAGATTGTCTGCGTCGATTTGGCTGTACTTGGATTCCTCTAGCTACATCTTAAATCACAAAAAGGGTCATCTTTGTGCAGCATGATAACATTGCTGAAAAGACCAAACAATCTGCATTTGCTGAGGGTATCACAAATGAAACCATTATCCAATTTTAAAAGCTCCTCCTTTTAATCAAAAGGGAAAGTGGGAGCATTGATTCTTATCCCACTTACACCAACACAGCTGTGTGGTCTTCAGTGAGCCACAAAGTAAGTACTCACAACCAAGCACATGAAATCACAGTTAGGTTCAGAATTTGTTTTAAGAAATGCAAAATTTACTCTATCCTCCCTTCACTTTTTTTCATTGCTTGTATCTGTTTGTCAAAATTCATGTTGAAGTACTCTGACATATGGGGAGTGAACATGGAGGCAGCATCTGCTTTTCAACCAGACCCAGAAAATACTTGCCTAATTTTTCAATTCATCTGGTTTGTATTTCATACACCGGGCTTTTTTATTATTATTATTTTTTTTTTTAATGAATATTTGTAATCTTAAAACTATCTCAATTTTTTAAACATCAGAGCAGTGCTGTTACTTACATTATATATATATATATATATAAAAAGAATAAGAGCCATATTTACCTGCATGGTTTATTTTACACAGATCCAAAAGCTTGGAGATTTATGGTAAGTGTAAACTCAAAACAGAGCAGATTAGATATTGTAGCATGATGTTCAAAAGAGAGCTATTGGAATGGTAGAATTCTTGGCTTGGCTCCCTCTTCAGATGTAATTGCTGCTTCATTAGGTCTTGGAAGAGTTTCCTATGGTTAAATTTAATCAAATGGTTTAGAATGGCAAGCTCGTACACTCAAAATTCCAATACCATTCAGAATTTTTAACAAGATTTCCCTCAAATCTCTTCTAAACAAATATTGTTTAACACCAACTGTAGATTCCGAAATAATTCTTAGTAACTCATCATAATGAATAAAGTCTGATTTAGAATAGTCTGAACAGGACTTGGATGCTAAAGAGGAGTCATCTGTTGTAGCTAAAACCTGCTTGCCAGTAGCCTGTGCAATTAAGTAGCAAGACTCTGGTGCTCTTTTAGCTGTATTAGGGGGAAGCTCTGTGCTTTTTTTTCTAGTATCTTTTACTCTTGTAGCTATATTCTAATTCACTGTGTTTTAATTAGCTTGGCTAGCTATTTCGGTAGATGTGGTTATCTTGAAGACTTCTTCACATACTTGAGTCTCAGTGAACTGTAGCCTTCCAGATACATCCAAGGGGTAGGTGGGAGAGGTTGGCATGAGAGATCAGTGAGAAATGTCCAAAAAAAAATGGTTTGCAATGATTCATATACGAGAGGAAGACAGAGAGAAGGTGGTAAGGAGAAACAGAGCCAGCCGTGTGTGCAGGCCACCCTCCTCTTTCCAAAGAAGCTGCTGAAA
>NC_052533.1:103317011-103319511 GCF_016699485.2 Gallus gallus | reverse complement strand
GAAGATGTAGAACAGTTTCCTTGAGGTGAATAAAAGATCGGTCTTCTGCCCAATCTACACAACTGAATTTTCATTCCTTGCTCCATTCTTCCTCTCCTTTGTGTCTTTTCCACTCTTATTTGGTTAGGTGCATCATCTCCATTCAGCTCCATTTTCTGAAAATGTATATCCTAGGGGAGAAAAAAGAAGTCAGAAATCCTCTGGTCTGTACCATTAACTCCAGTTGGCTGCCGTAGCAAACACTTGCAGCCAATACTACCAGAACAGCAGTGTCTCAAAGGCCCTTAGTTCTTCTTCACCACCTTGCGTGTCTTGCCACTGGCTTCTGAGTTGGTCTGCAGTATAGAAAAAAACATAAAATACTTTGTCCTAAGATCCAATGCCTTGTAGCTGTTGAAAATTTCTGTTTCTAAAACGATGCAGGTGGGCACAGGGCTTGGTGGCATATGTAAAAACTCGCAGGAGCAAGGCCTTCAGGAGGAGAACGTCATGTGGCAGCACCCATTGAGCAGGAGCAGCCCAGCTTCCAGCCTGCAGCTGGTTGAAAGAGAGCTTGTAACAGTGTTATGAAACATCTTCTGTGAGCATAAAATTGGGGTAAAGGATAATGGAAATCTGAATGCAAAAAATAAAAAAAAAAATTAAAAAAAAGTTTCAAAGGGACATTTGGCAAAAAAGATATTTTTCATTCTCATTAAAAAATACAACGTGAAGACAGAAAAATGAGACCTATTTAGCTTATGGAAAAAAAGTCTGAATGGGGATTTAAGGGAGATGGATTATATTCCTAAAAGGAAATCAATTTGATGCCAGTCGGATTTTTGAAGTAGAAACTAATTTGAAAACAAAGAGTTCATGACTGAGGCTGTGACTGGACTGAAGCAGACAAACAGTTTAAGAGGGAATATTTTTTGGTGGAAAAGGGTGGATGGAATATGGAGCATTCTGCCAAAGTCAGCAGTGGAAAGAAGCAGAGAGAGTTGGACACATTTTTGGAAAAGAAGGGAATACTGGGGTACCGCCACTAGCTATGCTGTGAGAGCCAAGGTTAGAAAAGTAGTGCAATTTGTACATGCTCTGTTAATGGTAGAAATATGGAGCCTTCATAAGTTTTTCACCTGGCCTGTCATTTTTTCATATATGTCAGCATTTTATTATATATATATATATTTTTGCTGCTTCATATTAATTATATATATATATATATATAGAATTGTTCTTTTTAAACTGTAGGATGCTCAAGTCTCTATGAGGGAATGTAGAATGTAATGTAGGCTTCAGTTACAACTGCACAGTACTCAGAAAAAAAATGCTAGCTGTAAGATATCGATGACTGGAATTAGTTTTTTATAAATAAAGCTGCGACAGTTTGAGAGCAGTGCCATCAAAACCTACTGTTGCAAGAGTAGCATTGTTGGTCTTCCTTCATTTTCACACTAGCTTTAATTATTTGCTGTTCTTTCAATACTAGTTGGTCATTCCTAACGTCATGGAATTAACACCGAACCCTATGTTGATAAAAAGCCTTATGGTGCCCCATTTTATTATAATAGCGCAGTACAGATTAGAATTGCATCTGTTAAGATTACATTGTGTGTTTGGATTATAGAAGGCAGAAGCACAATAATCTCTGCTGAATATAACTATTGAAGCCAATAACCTGTAACCAATCACATTCTTCTTCTGTTGAAAAATATGAACTAGAAAGGATTACATCTTGGAAAAGATCATAAATCTGTCACCACTAATGTAATCCTTACAGGAGCTTTGTAACCAGTTAGCGACTAAAAGAGATCATTACTTCTTTTGCTATAATTACAATCATAACACATATTTGATATTTTATAACTTTCTTTGTTCGGCAGCAAATGCATTATAAAGTGTACAGCATTAATAAATAGAGGCATAATGAATGTGACTAATTGATTTTGGCAGTCAAAGACTGGCATACTTTTTATACGATAGGGAATCCATTCAAAGAAGCTTAACTGCTATTGAGTGTGAGCCTTCAATGTAATAATGGGACCTAATTTGGATTCTGTTGTACGAGGTGAGTAAAGCAGTACAAGTTATTACTATATACAGCAGTGTAGTTCAGCGTGTAGTATACACTCGCACGTAGTGATTCCAGTGTTTTCCCTGCTCTAAACAGCGATATCCAAGCTCACACATGTGCTGTGTTTTTTTAATAAACAGTTCTATTTGTCTGTCTGTCAGAGACATGAAGAAACTCCCAAGTCTTTCTTTTATTGAAGAAGGAAGGTTTAATATATTCCTCTCTTTTTCTAATCTGACTGTACTGGTACTACTTTTTGTCCTCATCTCTTTAGTACTGGGCTCAGATTTTCCCTGCATGTGAAATCCATAGACAGCAATGAAAGTGCTGGGAGACAGCACAAAAAGATTAAATCGTATGCCCAAGTGCAACAGCATAGCCTTTTAGCAGGTGTTTAGTGAAAAATTAATTCCTTGAAATTCCAAGGGAGAAGCCTGAGGCTTT
>NC_052533.1:97142011-97144511 GCF_016699485.2 Gallus gallus | reverse complement strand
GGGTTAGGGTTAGGGTTAGGGTTAGGGTTAGGGTTAGGGTTAGGGTTAGGGTTAGGGTTAGGGTTAGGGTTAGGGTTAGGGTTAGGGTTAGGGTTAGGGTTAGGGTTAGGGTTAGGGTTAGGGTTAGGGTTAGGGTTAGGGTTAGGGTTAGGGTTAGGGTTAGGGTTAGGGTTAGGGTTAGGGTTAGGGTTAGGGTTAGGGTTAGGGTTAGGGTTAGGGTTAGGGTTAGGGTTAGGGTTAGGGTTAGGGTTAGGGTTAGGGTTAGGGTTAGGGTTAGGGTTAGGGTTAGGGTTAGGGTTAGGGTTAGGGTTAGGGTTAGGGTTAGGGTTAGGGTTAGGGTTAGGGTTAGGGTTAGGGTTAGGGTTAGGGTTAGGGTTAGGGTTAGGGTTAGGGTTAGGGTTAGGGTTAGGGTTAGGGTTAGGGTTAGGGTTAGGGTTAGGGTTAGGGTTAGGGTTAGGGTTAGGGTTAGGGTTAGGGTTAGGGTTAGGGTTAGGGTTAGGGTTAGGGTTAGG
Source organism: Gallus gallus (assembly GCF_016699485.2). Classification (NCBI taxonomy): domain Eukaryota; kingdom Metazoa; phylum Chordata; class Aves; order Galliformes; family Phasianidae; genus Gallus; species Gallus gallus. The sequence goes on along the minus strand of NC_052533.1, from coordinate 97,143,999 downwards.
GTTAGGGTTAGGGTTAGGGTTAGGGTTAGGGTTAGGGTTAGGGTTAGGGTTAGGGTTAGGGTTAGGGTTAGGGTTAGGGTTAGGGTTAGGGTTAGGGTTAGGGTTAGGGTTAGGGTTAGGGTTAGGGTTAGGGTTAGGGTTAGGGTTAGGGTTAGGGTTAGGGTTAGGGTTAGGGTTAGGGTTAGGGTTAGGGTTAGGGTTAGGGTTAGGGTTAGGGTTAGGGTTAGGGTTAGGGTTAGGGTTAGGGTTAGGGTTAGGGTTAGGGTTAGGGTTAGGGTTAGGGTTAGGGTTAGGGTTAGGGTTAGGGTTAGGGTTAGGGTTAGGGTTAGGGTTAGGGTTAGGGTTAGGGTTAGGGTTAGGGTTAGGGTTAGGGTTAGGGTTAGGGTTAGGGTTAGGGTTAGGGTTAGGGTTAGGGTTAGGGTTAGGGTTAGGGTTAGGGTTAGGGTTAGGGTTAGGGTTAGGGTTAGGGTTAGGGTTAGGGTTAGGGTTAGGGTTAGGGTTAGGGTTAGGGTTAGGGTTAGGGTTAGGGTTAGGGTTAGGGTTAGGGTTAGGGTTAGGGTTAGGGTTAGGGTTAGGGTTAGGGTTAGGGTTAGGGTTAGGGTTAGGGTTAGGGTTAGGGTTAGGGTTAGGGTTAGGGTTAGGGTTAGGGTTAGGGTTAGGGTTAGGGTTAGGGTTAGGGTTAGGGTTAGGGTTAGGGTTAGGGTTAGGGTTAGGGTTAGGGTTAGGGTTAGGGTTAGGGTTAGGGTTAGGGTTAGGGTTAGGGTTAGGGTTAGGGTTAGGGTTAGGGTTAGGGTTAGGGTTAGGGTTAGGGTTAGGGTTAGGGTTAGGGTTAGGGTTAGGGTTAGGGTTAGGGTTAGGGTTAGGGTTAGGGTTAGGGTTAGGGTTAGGGTTAGGGTTAGGGTTAGGGTTAGGGTTAGGGTTAGGGTTAGGGTTAGGGTTAGGGTTAGGGTTAGGGTTAGGGTTAGGGTTAGGGTTAGGGTTAGGGTTAGGGTTAGGGTTAGGGTTAGGGTTAGGGTTAGGGTTAGGGTTAGGGTTAGGGTTAGGGTTAGGGTTAGGGTTAGGGTTAGGGTTAGGGTTTAGGGTTAGGGTTAGGGTTAGGGTTAGGGTTAGGGTTAGGGTTAGGGTTAGGGTTAGGGTTAGGGTTAGGGTTAGGGTTAGGGTTAGGGTTAGGGTTAGGGTTAGGGTTAGGGTTAGGGTTAGGGTTAGGGTTAGGGTTAGGGTTAGGGTTAGGGTTAGGGTTAGGGTTAGGGTTAGGGTTAGGGTTAGGGTTAGGGTAGGGTTAGGGTTAGGGTTAGGGTTAGGGTAGTTAGGGTTAGGGTTAGGGTTTAGGGTTAGGGTTAGGGTTAGGGTTAGGGTAGGGTTAGGGTTAGGGTTAGGGTTAGGGTTAGGGTTAGGTTAGGGTTAGGGTTAGGGTAGGGTTAGGGTAGGGTTAGGGTAGGGTTAGGGTTAGGGTTAGGGTTAGGGTTAGGGTTAGGGTTAGGGTTAGGGTTAGGGTTAGGGTTAGGGTTAGGGTTAGGGTTTAGGGTTAGGGTTAGGGTTAGGGTTAGGGTTAGGGTTAGGGTTAGGGTTAGGGTTAGGGTTAGGGTTAGGGTTAGGGTTAGGGTTAGGGTTAGGGTTAGGGTTAGGGTTAGGGTTAGGGTTAGGTTAGGGTTAGGGTTAGGGTTAGGGTTCGGGTTAGGGTTAGGGTTAGGGTTAGGGTTAGGGTTAGGGTTAGGGTTAGGGTTAGGGTTAGGGTTAGGGTTAGGGTTAGGGTTAGGGTTAGGTTTTAGGGTTAGGGTTCGGGTTAGGGTTAGGGTTTAGGGTTAGGGTTAGGGTTAGGGTTAGGGTTAGGGTTAGGGTTAGGGTTAGGGTTAGGGTTAGGGTTAGGGTTAGGGTTAGGGTTAGGGTTAGGGTTAGGGTTAGGGTTAGGGTTAGGGTTAGGGTTAGGGTTAGGGTTAGGGTTAGGGTTAGGGTTAGGGTTAGGGTTAGGGTTAGGGTTAGGGTTAGGG
>NC_052533.1:97127011-97137011 GCF_016699485.2 Gallus gallus | reverse complement strand
GTTTAGGGTCTAGGGTTAGGGTTAGGGTTAGGGTTAGGGTTAGGGTTAGGGTTAGGGTTAGGGTTAGGGTTAGGGTTAGGGTTAGGGTTAGGGTTAGGGTTAGGGTTAGGGTTAGGGTTAGGGTTAGGGTTAGGGTTAGGGTTAGGGTTAGGGTTAGGGTTAGGGTTAGGGTTAGGGTTAGGGTTAGGGTTAGGGTTAGGGTTAGGGTTAGGGTTAGGGTCTAGGGTTAGGGTTAGGGTTAGGGTTAGGGTTAGGGTTAGGGTTAGGGTTAGGGTTAGGGTTAGGGTTAGGGTTAGGGTTAGGGTTAGGGTTAGGGTTAGGGTTAGGGTTAGGGTTAGGGTTAGGGTTAGGGTTAGGGTTAGGGTTAGGGTTAGGGTTAGGGTTAGGGTTAGGGTTAGGGTTAGGGTTAGGGTTAGGGTTAGGGTTAGGGTTAGGGTTAGGGTTTAGGGTTAGGGTTAGGGTTAGGGTTAGGGTTAGGGTTAGGGTTAGGGTTAGGGTTAGGGTTAGGGTTAGGGTTAGGGTTAGGGTTAGGGTTAGGGTTAGGGTTAGGGTTAGGGTTAGGGTTAGGGTTAGGGTTAGGGTTAGGGTTAGGGTTAGGGTTAGGGTTAGGGTTAGGGTAGGGTTAGGGTTAGGGTTAGGGTTAGGGTTAGGGTTAGGGTTAGGGTAGGGTTAGGGTTAGGGTTAGGGTTAGGGTTAGGGTTAGGGTTAGGGTTAGGGTTAGGGTTAGGGTTAGGGTTAGGGTTAGGGTTAGGGTTAGGGTTAGGGTTAGGGTTAGGGTTAGGGTTAGGGTTAGGGTTAGGGTTAGGGTTAGGGTTAGGGTTAGGGTTAGGGTTAGGGTTAGGGTTAGGGTTAGGGTTAGGGTTAGGGTTAGGGTTAGGGTTAGGGTTAGGGTTAGGGTTAGGGTTAGGGTTAGGGTTAGGGTTAGGTTAGGGTTAGGGTTAGGGTTAGGGTTAGGGTTAGGGTTAGGGTTAGGGTTAGGGTTAGGGTTAGGGTTAGGGTTAGGGTTAGGGTTAGGGTTAGGGTTAGGGTTAGGGTTAGGGTTAGGGTTAGGGTTAGGGTTAGGGTTAGGGTTAGGGTTAGGGTTAGGGTTAGGGTTAGGGTTAGGGTTAGGGTTAGGGTTAGGGTTAGGGTTAGGGTTAGGGTTAGGGTTAGGGTTAGGGTTAGGGTTAGGGTTAGGGTTAGGGTTAGGGTTAGGGTTAGGGTTAGGGTTAGGGTTAGGGTTAGGGTTAGGGTTAGGGTTAGGGTTAGGGTTAGGGTTAGGGTTAGGGTTAGGGTTAGGGTTAGGGTTAGGGTTAGGGTTAGGGTTAGGGTTAGGGTTAGGGTTAGGGTTAGGGTTAGGGTTAGGGTTAGGGTTAGGGTTAGGGTTAGGGTTAGGGTTAGGGTTAGGGTTAGGGTTAGGGTTAGGGTTAGGGTTAGGGTTAGGGTTAGGGTTAGGGTTAGGGTTAGGGTTAGGGTTAGGGTTAGGGTTAGGGTTAGGGTTAGGGTTAGGGTTAGGGTTAGGGTTAGGGTTAGGGTTAGGGTTAGGGTTAGGGTTAGGGTTAGGGTTAGGGTTAGGGTTAGGGTTAGGGTTAGGGTTAGGGTTAGGGTTAGGGTTAGGGTTAGGGTTAGGGTTAGGGTTAGGGTTAGGGTTAGGGTTAGGGTTAGGGTTAGGGTTAGGGTTAGGGTTAGGGTTAGGGTTAGGGTTAGGGTTAGGGTTAGGGTTAGGGTTAGGGTTAGGGTTAGGGTTAGGGTTAGGGTTAGGGTTAGGGTTAGGGTTAGGGTTAGGGTTAGGGTTAGGGTTAGGGTTAGGGTTAGGGTTAGGGTTAGGGTTAGGGTTAGGGTTAGGGTTAGGGTTAGGGTTAGGGTTAGGGTTAGGGTTAGGGTTAGGGTTAGGGTTAGGGTTAGGGTTAGGGTTAGGGTTAGGGTTAGGGTTAGGGTTAGGGTTAGGGTTAGGGTTAGGGTTAGGGTTAGGGTTAGGGTTAGGGTTAGGGTTAGGGTTAGGGTTAGGGTTAGGGTTAGGGTTAGGGTTAGGGTTAGGGTTAGGGTTAGGGTTAGGGTTAGGGTTAGGGTTAGGGTTAGGGTTAGGGTTAGGGTTAGGGTTAGGGTTAGGGTTAGGGTTAGGGTTAGGGTTAGGGTTAGGGTTAGGGTTAGGGTTAGGGTTAGGGTTAGGGTTAGGGTTAGGGTTAGGGTTAGGGTTAGGGTTAGGGTTAGGGTTAGGGTTAGGGTTAGGGTTAGGGTTAGGGTTAGGGTTAGGGTTAGGGTTAGGGTTAGGGTTAGGGTTAGGGTTAGGGTTAGGGTTAGGGTTAGGGTTAGGGTTAGGGTTAGGGTTAGGGTTAGGGTTAGGGTTAGGGTTAGGGTTAGGGTTAGGGTTAGGGTTAGGGTTAGGGTTAGGGTTAGGGTTAGGGTTAGGGTTAGGGTTAGGGTTAGGGTTAGGGTTAGGGTTAGGGTTAGGGTTAGGGTTAGGGTAGGGTTAGGGTTAGGGTTAGGGTTAGGGTTAGGGTTAGGGTTAGGGTTAGGGTTAGGGTTAGGGTTAGGGTTAGGGTTAGGGTTAGGGTTAGGGTTAGGGTTAGGGTTAGGGTTAGGGTTAGGGTTAGGGTTAGGGTTAGGGTTAGGGTTAGGGTTAGGGTTAGGGTTAGGGTTAGGGTTAGGGTTAGGGTTAGGGTTAGGGTTAGGGTTAGGGTTAGGGTTAGGGTTAGGGTTAGGGTTAGGGTTAGGGTTAGGGTTAGGGTTAGGGTTAGGGTTAGGGTTAGGGTTAGGGTTAGGGTTAGGGTTAGGGTTAGGGTTAGGGTTAGGGTTAGGGTTAGGGTTAGGGTTAGGGTTAGGTTAGGGTTAGGGTTAGGGTTAGGGTTAGGGTTAGGGTTAGGGTTAGGGTTAGGGTTAGGGTTAGGGTTAGGGTTAGGGTTAGGGTTAGGGTTAGGGTTAGGGTTAGGGTTAGGGTTAGGGTTAGGGTTAGGGTTAGGGTTAGGGTTAGGGTTAGGGTTAGGGTTAGGGTTAGGGTTAGGGTTAGGGTTAGGGTTAGGGTTAGGGTTAGGGTTAGGGTTAGGGTTAGGGTTAGGGTTAGGGTTAGGGTTAGGGTTAGGGTTAGGGTTAGGGTTAGGGTTAGGGTTAGGGTTAGGGTTAGGGTTAGGGTTAGGGTTAGGGTTAGGGTTAGGGTTAGGGTTAGGGTTAGGGTTAGGGTTAGGGTTAGGGTTAGGGTTAGGGTTAGGGTTAGGGTTAGGGTTAGGTTAGGGTTAGGGTTAGGGTTAGGGTTAGGGTTAGGTTAGGGTTAGGGTTAGGGTTAGGGTTAGGGTTAGGGTTAGGGTTAGGGTTAGGGTTAGGGTTAGGGTTAGGGTTAGGGTTAGGGTTAGGGTTAGGGTTAGGGTTAGGGTTAGGGTTAGGGTTAGGGTTAGGGTTAGGGTTAGGGTTAGGGTTAGGGTTAGGGTTAGGGTTAGGGTTAGGGTTAGGGTTAGGGTTAGGGTTAGGGTTAGGGTTAGGGTTAGGGTTAGGGTTAGGGTTAGGGTTAGGGTTAGGGTTAGGGTTAGGGTTAGGGTTAGGGTTAGGGTTAGGTTAGGGTTAGGGTTAGGGTTAGGGTTAGGGTTAGGGTTAGGGTTAGGGTTAGGGTTAGGGTTAGGGTTAGGGTTAGGGTTAGGGTTAGGGTTAGGGTTAGGGTTAGGGTTAGGGTTAGGGTTAGGGTTAGGGTTAGGGTTAGGGTTAGGGTTAGGGTTAGGGTTAGGGTTAGGGTTAGGGTTAGGGTTAGGGTTAGGGTTAGGGTTAGGGTTAGGGTTAGGGTTAGGGTTAGGGTTAGGGTTAGGGTTAGGGTTAGGGTTAGGGTTAGGGTTAGGGTTAGGGTTAGGGTTAGGGTTAGGGTTAGGGTTAGGGTTAGGGTTAGGGTTAGGGTTAGGGTTAGGGTTAGGGTTAGGGTTAGGGTTAGGGTTAGGGTTAGGGTTAGGGTTAGGGTTAGGGTTAGGGTTAGGGTTAGGGTTAGGGTTAGGGTTAGGGTTAGGGTTAGGGTTAGGGTTAGGGTTAGGGTTAGGGTTAGGGTTAGGGTTAGGGTTAGGGTTAGGGTTAGGGTTAGGTTAGGGTTAGGGTTAGGGTTAGGGTTAGGGTTAGGGTTAGGGTTAGGGTTAGGGTTAGGGTTAGGGTTAGGGTTAGGGTTAGGGTTAGGGTTAGGGTTAGGGTTAGGGTTAGGGTTAGGGTTAGGGTTAGGGTTAGGGTTAGGGTTAGGGTTAGGGTTAGGGTTAGGGTTAGGGTTAGGGTTAGGGTTAGGGTTAGGGTTAGGGTTAGGGTTAGGGTTAGGGTTAGGGTTAGGGTTAGGGTTAGGGTTAGGGTTAGGGTTAGGGTTAGGGTTAGGGTTAGGGTTAGGGTTAGGGTTAGGTTAGGGTTAGGGTTAGGGTTAGGGTTAGGGTTAGGGTTAGGGTTAGGGTTAGGGTTAGGGTTAGGGTTAGGGTTAGGGTTAGGGTTAGGGTTAGGGTTAGGGTTAGGGTTAGGGTTAGGGTTAGGGTTAGGGTTAGGGTTAGGGTTAGGGTTAGGGTTAGGGTTAGGGTTAGGGTTAGGGTTAGGGTTAGGGTTAGGGTTAGGGTTAGGGTTAGGGTTAGGGTTAGGGTTAGGGTTAGGGTTAGGGTTAGGGTTAGGGTTAGGGTTAGGGTTAGGGTTAGGGTTAGGGTTAGGGTTAGGGTTAGGGTTAGGGTTAGGGTTAGGGTTAGGGTTAGGGTTAGGGTTAGGGTTAGGGTTAGGTTAGGGTTAGGGTTAGGGTTAGGGTTAGGGTTAGGGTTAGGGTTAGGGTTAGGGTTAGGGTTAGGGTTAGGGTTAGGGTTAGGGTTAGGGTTAGGGTTAGGGTTAGGGTTAGGGTTAGGGTTAGGGTTAGGGTTAGGGTTAGGGTTAGGGTTAGGGTTAGGGTTAGGGTTAGGGTTAGGGTTAGGGTTAGGGTTAGGGTTAGGGTTAGGGTTAGGGTTAGGGTTAGGGTTAGGGTTAGGGTTAGGGTTAGGGTTAGGGTTAGGGTTAGGGTTAGGGTTAGGGTTAGGGTTAGGGTTAGGGTTAGGGTTAGGGTTAGGGTTAGGGTTAGGGTTAGGGTTAGGGTTAGGGTTAGGGTTAGGGTTAGGGTTAGGGTTAGGGTTAGGGTTAGGGTTAGGGTTAGGGTTAGGGTTAGGGTTAGGGTTAGGGTTAGGGTTAGGGTTAGGGTTAGGGTTAGGGTTAGGGTTAGGGTTAGGGTTAGGTTAGGGTTAGGGTAGGGTTAGGGTTAGGGTTAGGGTTAGGGTTAGGGTTAGGGTTAGGGTTAGGGTTAGGGTTAGGGTTAGGGTTAGGGTTAGGGTTAGGGTTAGGGTTAGGGTTAGGGTTAGGGTTAGGGTTAGGGTTAGGGTTAGGGTTAGGGTTAGGGTTAGGGTTAGGGTTAGGGTTAGGGTTAGGGTTAGGGTTAGGGTTAGGGTTAGGGTTAGGGTTAGGGTTAGGGTTAGGGTTAGGGTTAGGGTAGGGTTAGGGTTAGGGTTAGGGTTAGGGTTAGGGTTAGGGTTAGGGTTAGGGTTAGGGTTAGGGTTAGGTTAGGGTTAGGGTTAGGGTTAGGGTTAGGGTTAGGGTAGGGTTAGGGTTAGGGTTAGGGTTAGGGTTAGGGTTAGGGTTAGGGTTAGGGTTAGGGTTAGGGTTAGGGTTAGGGTTAGGGTTAGGGTTAGGGTTAGGGTTAGGGTTAGGGTTAGGGTTAGGGTTAGGGTTAGGGTTAGGGTTAGGGTTAGGGTTAGGGTTAGGGTTAGGGTTAGGGTTAGGGTTAGGGTTAGGGTTAGGGTTAGGGTTAGGGTTAGGGTTAGGGTTAGGGTTAGGGTTAGGGTTAGGGTTAGGGTTAGGGTTAGGGTTAGGGTTAGGGTTAGGGTTAGGGTTAGGGTTAGGGTTAGGGTTAGGGTTAGGGTTAGGGTTAGGGTTAGGGTTAGGGTTAGGGTTAGGGTTAGGGTTAGGGTTAGGGTTAGGGTTAGGGTTAGGTTAGGGTTAGGGTTAGGGTTAGGGTTAGGGTTAGGGTTAGGGTTAGGGTTAGGGTTAGGGTTTAGGGTTAGGGTTAGGGTTAGGGTTAGGGTTAGGGTTAGGGTTAGGGTTAGGGTTAGGGTTAGGGTTAGGGTTAGGGTTAGGGTTAGGGTTAGGGTTAGGGTTAGGGTTAGGGTTAGGGTTAGGGTTAGGGTTAGGGTTAGGGTTAGGGTTAGGGTTAGGGTTAGGGTTAGGGTTAGGGTTAGGGTTAGGGTTAGGGTTAGGGTTAGGGTTAGGGTTAGGGTTAGGGTTAGGGTTAGGGTTAGGGTTAGGGTTAGGGTTAGGGTTAGGGTTAGGGTTAGGGTTAGGGTTAGGGTTAGGGTTAGGGTTAGGGTTAGGGTTAGGGTTAGGGTTAGGGTTAGGGTTAGGGTTAGGGTTAGGGTTAGGGTTAGGGTTAGGGTTAGGGTTAGGGTTAGGGTTAGGGTTAGGGTTAGGGTTAGGGTTAGGGTTAGGGTTAGGGTTAGGGTTAGGGTTAGGGTTAGGGTTAGGGTTAGGGTTAGGGTTAGGGTTAGGGTTAGGGTTAGGGTTAGGGTTAGGGTTAGGGTTAGGGTTAGGGTTAGGGTTAGGGTTAGGGTTAGGGTTAGGGTTAGGGTTAGGGTTAGGGTTAGGGTTAGGGTTAGGGTTAGGGTTAGGGTTAGGGTTAGGGTTAGGGTTAGGGTTAGGGTTAGGGTTAGGGTTAGGGTTAGGGTTAGGGTTAGGGTTAGGGTTAGGGTTAGGGTTAGGGTTAGGGTTAGGGTTAGGGTTAGGGTTAGGGTTAGGGTTAGGGTTAGGGTTAGGGTTAGGGTTAGGGTTAGGGTTAGGGTTAGGGTTAGGGTTAGGGTTAGGGTTAGGGTTAGGGTTAGGGTTAGGGTTAGGGTTAGGGTTAGGGTTAGGGTTAGGGTTAGGGTTAGGGTTAGGGTTAGGGTTAGGGTTAGGGTTAGGGTTAGGGTTAGGGTTAGGGTTAGGGTTAGGGTTAGGGTTAGGGTTAGGGTTAGGGTTAGGGTTAGGGTTAGGGTTAGGGTTAGGGTTAGGGTTAGGGTTAGGGTTAGGGTTAGGGTTAGGGTTAGGGTTAGGGTTAGGGTTAGGGTTAGGGTTAGGGTTAGGGTTAGGGTTAGGGTTAGGGTTAGGGTTAGGGTTAGGGTTAGGGTTAGGGTTAGGGTTAGGGTTAGGGTTAGGGTTAGGGTTAGGGTTAGGGTTAGGGTTAGGGTTAGGGTTAGGGTTAGGGTTAGGGTTAGGGTTAGGGTTAGGGTTAGGGTTAGGGTTAGGGTTAGGGTTAGGGTTAGGGTTAGGGTTAGGGTTAGGGTTAGGGTTAGGGTTAGGGTTAGGGTTAGGGTTAGGGTTAGGGTTAGGGTTAGGGTTAGGGTTAGGGTTAGGGTTAGGGTAGGGTTAGGGTTAGGGTTAGGGTTAGGGTTAGGGTTAGGGTTAGGGTTAGGGTTAGGGTTAGGGTTAGGGTTAGGGTTAGGGTTAGGGTTAGGGTTAGGGTTAGGGTTAGGGTTAGGGTTAGGGTTAGGGTTAGGGTTAGGGTTAGGGTTAGGGTTAGGGTTAGGGTTAGGGTTAGGGTTAGGGTTAGGGTTAGGGTTAGGGTTAGGGTTAGGGTTAGGGTTAGGGTTAGGGTTAGGGTTAGGGTTAGGGTTAGGGTTAGGGTTAGGGTTAGGGTTAGGGTTAGGGTTAGGGTTAGGGTTAGGGTTAGGGTTAGGGTTAGGGTTAGGGTTAGGGTTAGGGTTAGGGTTAGGGTTAGGGTTAGGGTTAGGGTTAGGGTTAGGGTTAGGGTTAGGGTTAGGGTTAGGGTTAGGGTTAGGGTTAGGGTTAGGGTTAGGGTTAGGGTTAGGGTTAGGGTTAGGGTTAGGGTTAGGGTTAGGGTTAGGGTTAGGGTTAGGGTTAGGGTTAGGGTTAGGGTAGGGTTAGGGTTAGGGTTAGGGTTAGGGTTAGGGTTAGGGTTAGGGTTAGGGTTAGGGTTAGGGTTAGGGTTAGGGTTAGGGTTAGGGTTAGGGTTAGGTTAGGGTTAGGGTTAGGGTTAGGGTTAGGGTTAGGGTTAGGGTTAGGGTTAGGGTTAGGGTTTGGTAGGTTTAGGGTTAGGGTTAGGCTAAGGGTAGGTTAGGGTTAGGGTTAGGTTAGGGTTAGGGTTAGGGTTAGGGTAGAGGATTAGGGTTAGCGTTAGGGTTAGGGTTTTCCATTAGGGTTAAGGGTTAGGGTTAGGGTTAGGGTTAAGGTTAGGGTTAGGGTTAGGGTTAGGGTTTGGGTTAGAGTTAGGGTAAGGATTAGGGTTAGGGTTACGGTTAGGGTTAGGGTTAGGGTTAGGGTTAGGGTTACGGTTAGGGTTAGGGTTAGGGTTAGGGTTACGGTTAGGGTTAGGGTTTGGGTTAGGGTTAGGGTTATGGTTAGGCTAAGGGTAAGGTTAGGGTTAGGGTTAGGGTTAGGGTTAGGGTAGGGTTAGGGTTAGGGTTAGGGTTAGGGTTAGGGTTTGGGTTAGGTTTAGGACTAGGGTTCTGATTAGGGCTAGGGTTATGGTTAAGTTTAGTTATGCTTTCTTCAGGTAAATTCTAGCCTGCTGACCTGCAAATCAATTACCAGATTACTTTGCATAAGCTGATGCAACGTAAATTAAAAATCCAAAACATTTGTCTACTATGCGAAAAGGATGATGATTTCTACATGTTTTTAAATAATTTAAAGCCTTCATTGCCAGTATTTAGACATGAATAAAGGTATTATTTGTTGCCTTGTATTGCTGTCAGACCTAAGCATAATAATGCTCTGTTAAATATGTCTCAAGGTTCAAACGAAGTTGCTCATAACAGCACTGGAGGGAAATAACAGACAGAAAGCAGAGCCTGTTTCTATATGTCAGAGCTCTATTTTTCAATTTCAACTAACCTGACCTGGAATTAAATAGAATCTATTGGACACTGCTATGTTGAAGGAGAGTAACACTGATGTATAGATGCCATCTTAAAGGGAATGAATATGGATGTGTGTGGGTTTTTATTTTTGGGTTTTTTTGTTTGTTTGTTTTTTTAGATTATAATTGTCCATATTATTATTTCTTGTGATTAAAGTACTCTCCTAAACTATTCGTATTTGGGTTCCTTTGAGAACCCAAATGAGTCTCCTGTCTTTGAAATATACACTGTTTTATGGTCTTAGGAATAATGTTCTATGCACATCTTCACATCTGCAGTCTTGCTACTAAAGGATAAAAACTAAACATTGTTTAATTAGTACATAAGCTTAGTTTATTTAACTTTAGCCATAAGGAGGCATCTATTCAAGAAAACGGAGGTTATTTAGGGATTTCTAAACTCTACACACTTTTTTGATGCAAACATTAATTAATGATAAGCATGTGGATTTATTAAAAAGCATTAGTGAAATTCAAAACAAACAAAACAAACTACCAAAACTGCTCCAGATCTCCATTGTATCATGTAGGTAGAACCTCTTTACATAATAAGAACTTAGAAGACTCAAGGATTCCTTTCTCACTTTGCGTAAGCACTAACAGCTGTCACTCAAGGATTCACCTGTAGAAGATCTGTAAGGCTGAAAACTTCTCCCTCATGAGAAACTGTAGAAAATGCAATAATAATGCCATTGAAACTAAGCAATGCAGTGGGAATGTATGTTCTCCTGAGTACACAACCAGCAATGCGCAGAGGTTAACAAGAAAACATGATAGTTACAGCCTATTTTTAGTAGTACTTTGACTTTAAACATATTTGTATTCTTGAAAACTGCTTGGTATTTTATTCAAACAGACGTGAAGATGAAAAGGAATGAAAAGCAGAAGATTAGGAAAGCAGATGATCCTCTCTGTTTACATTCTGAGGAAAGCTTATGTCAGCCTACATTTGGGATTTGCACAAAGCTGTTTGACGGGAACAGGCTCTCCCCAATAACGAGAACTGCAGAAATGGCTATGCCTCTTGAAGTATTTGGACTACTCCCGGCCATACACAGAAGTGTGGGGAGGCTACTGAGAATTCAGGTCCTAATTTATTTCCTTGATAATGAAGAAATGAAAAAAGGGAGACAAGGGAAAAAAAAGGAAAAGGAAAGCTTC
>NC_052533.1:97117995-97126911 GCF_016699485.2 Gallus gallus | reverse complement strand
TCACACAGCACAGCAGCTCCTGGAGCAGCACGCAGCTGTGTTTAGGGACAGGGGGACCGCAGGAATCGCCCCCTATGAACCTGACAGAGCTGTTGCCCTTTCCACTTCAGGGAAAGGAGCGGGCTGCAACTGGAGGACTAAAACAAAAGAGACATTGTGGTTTTCTTAGGAAGGGATCACCATCCCTCAGAGATGATTTGTGGTTCATCTTAGTGTATCAGAAGTTCTTTTTATAGTAATATCATAAAACAGAAGCTTGAAACACACCAGGCAAATGTTAAGTTTTCCGCTCATAGTTAAGGCAAAAATCACAGATGGTTCACTCCTTCTTCCCCTCATAATATCAGACCAATGAGGATTCAGCAGGATACCACATTGAAAGAACATCAGATCCCACTGTCAACATTGCATCTTAACAATAAAAATCAATCAAATAAGCTCCGCTTTCCATTTCCCGTGATTCTGGTTATTCCCTTCTTTTATCTCGCTTCCCTCTCAAGACCAACCCTCTGTGCTCACTTCCTCTGCTCTTGACTCTCTGTTCCCTTTCCTCCACAGTGAGGTGGTCATGCCTTTTCCACTCTCCACACCACTGGGATTTCTCCTGGATTTTTTCCTTTCTGCTCATGCTCATGTACTGTCTCAACTCTTTTTATCTGCTCTTCCAAGAGAATGGTTTTGCAGCAGGCTTTGTGTTGGGCGACTGCCAAGTGCTGGAGAAGGATTTGCTTGCTTCTCCTCCTCTTCCTTTCCCTTGCTATCTGTGTGAGTCACTGGCACAGAGCAGGCAGCTGTAAAACTGGTTGAGGGGCACAAGGTTTTCAAATCCAAATGAGACATACAAAATCAATGGAAACTAATCAACAGAACTAATTCAACAAAAACAAATAATTTGATTTTGGTTGATTTGATCCCAACAACATGAAGCTATCCATCTAACTTCATTTTCAAAAGGTACATTTCAAAAGGTACACAAAGGTACACCTCAAATTAACCCAAAAATTAGATAATTGAATAAATATTCCAAATTACATGTAGAGGATAACACATTTGAGTAATTCCATTAACTGCTCATTCACAGTAGCCATCGTCTCACATCAATGAAAGTTTTACACATTTCGAGATTGTCAGTACTGAAAATCTCTGACTGAAGTAAAAGGGTATACCTTCTTTGAAAAATTGTAAACTAGATCATAAAATCTATTCATAGGAATTATAGAATTTCCTCGGGTTGGAAAGGACCACAGTGATCATCAAATTTCAACCCCTGCTATGTTCAGGGTCGCCAACCACTAGACCAGCTGCCCAGCCACATCCAGCCTGGCCTTAATTGCCTCCAGGAATGGGCATCCACAAACCTCCTTAGGCAACCTGTTCCAGTGCATCACCACCCCTGAGTGAAAAACTTCTCTAAATATCTAACTAAACCTCCCTGTCTCAATTTAACCCATTCCCCTGTCGTATCACTATCCAACCTTGTAAACAGCGGTTCCCCTCCTGTTTATACAATCCCTTCAAGTATTGGAAGGCCACAATGAGGTCTCCTCTTCCCCAGAGCCATCTTTTTTTCCAAGCTAAACAAGCGCAGTTCCCTCAACTTTTCTTCATATGAGAGGTGCTCCAACCCTCTGATCATCTTGGTGGCCCTCCTCTGGACGCCCACTCCAAAGAGCTCCACGTCCTTTCCTGTGCTGAGGGCCCCAGGCCTGGACACAGTATTTCTGTTCATTGATCAGGCTTTGTTTTATGACGCACACCTCTTCAGTATAGCATCCTTAATTCAACCACACGTAATGCATTTTAACTTGTCTAGCTTTGTATCTGTTCAGGAATCAATAGAAAGGGGAAAAAATATTTTAGTCTATCAGTTTGGGTAGGTCACAGTGAGATGCTCCTATGTCTGCTGCACATGCATAACAGTGTGAAAATTAAAAAGGAAGAAAGAACATATTTGTTCTCAGTGGGAACACTAACTGTGCAAGGCTTATAACTGCACTGAGTGCTTGACTGAAATGGAACGATAAATTATATTACATAAAAACTGTGACCCAGTAGCTGCTGTGAGCTCAAAAATGTTCATAGTACATTTCACATTTCTAATAAGAATGTGAAATTTATAAAAGCTATGATATTTGCATAGAAAATAAGAACTTCCCCTGGGCTGGCATCAGGATCAAAGATTCATTATATACCATCAGGTAGTCAAACAATTTTAACCATTTTTTCTAAGTTAATTGATGACAGTCACTCCTCCTGTGGAGGTTTATGAAACAGCGGCTCTTCGCTCTCTAGTAATTCAGTGCTGAACCTCCTATTTATTAGGTATGTGGGAGTCATTTAGCTGGAATGACAGGCAATAGGAAAATCTCTTTCTAAGGCCAACATTGCCCCCTTCTGCTATAAACCAGTCAACACATGCAACCTTCCACTTGGAAGTTTCAGTTTTTGCATATCACCACGGTAGGGTGAACAAAGGAGGTGAAACTTCCTTTTTACTTACTTTGTGTTAGCAAATACTTGGAGTGGTTATTTTTCGTTAGTTTTTACCACTCTTCTACTATGACAAATAAAATGGTTTCTCTCCCTACTTTCCTCTCTATATTTCTCAAGTCTGGTACCAAATGACCCATGTAGCAATACTGGAGAACAATAACAAGAACCTACAAAGATATTATTTAAGCACAAGGAGAAAAATGGTCATGAAGCTTTTTGAAATTTCACAACAGTAACAGAAAGGACTGGGTATTTAGAAATAATATTGTATTATTAGATGGGTGAAGACTTGATGGCATTTACAAGAGAAATCTTGGTTTTTTGGCATCTTTTAATGCACTACATAAAAGATTGCACTGAGCTGAAGGTCCCACAGTAATAATCATGGTTCCACATGGAAGAAAAAAAAAAGTCTACAAATATTTTAAAATAATCAGAAAGATGGTGCTAAGTTCTGATTTCCCAGAAGTAATAATAATAATAATAGTCATAATAATAATAATAACAACAATAATAACTGCTGTAAGTGTTAATCTGCCCATTTTTGACCATTTTCTGCCTGTAGAGGTCAGAAAACCTGTCTGGAAACTTCATGAGAAAGGGAGTCTATCTCACTGGGGGAAAAAAAGCCACGTTTGTAACTAGTCTACTGAGGCAACTTACAAGAGAGAAAATGCAATGAATAAAAGAAAGCCATGTCTTCTTCTAAAAAGTAAGTGTATGGTCATCCAGTAATTTCAGTTGATGCTGTTACTGATGTATTTTCATCTGTGTAAGGAGAGCTAGGGTGGAAATATTTTGCACCTTGAGTTCATCCCATACAGTTGGCCGCAGAGAGGAAATCTGACAAAATTGATTCTGACATGGAAGTGCGTATGAACAAAAGGTGTGTAACTGAATTCCTCCATCGGGAAAAAAACTGGACCCACCAACATTCAATGACATTTGCTGAAGAGACCAAACAGTCAGCACAGCAAGGTGGTAAGTGGTGCATTTTAGCAGAGGCAACAGTGTGAAAGACAAGCCATGTTCCTGACAGCCATGCACAGCTGTCACACCATGAAATGAAGAGTGTCTTGATCAGCTCATCTGCATGAATCAGATTACAACCAAGAAACTGTGTGCAGAGCTGAATATCGACTTCAGTGCATTGGAAATGATGTTGGCAACATTTATGTATTGCAACATTTCTCCACCTGGGTCCCATGAATGCTCACATGGGAACAGAAGGAATACCGTATGCAAGTTTGCAAGGATTTATTGAACCAACATGAAGCTGAAGATGACAGTTTCCAGGATCGCATCATTACCAGTGATGAAATGTGCTGTCACTCTGTGAGCTGGAGTATAAATAGCAATCCATGGAGTGGCAACATGAATTCCCCAATGAAGAAAAAGTCCAAAATGCAGCCCTCAGTGGGTAAAGTGATGTGCACCGTCTTTCGGGAGAGGAGAGGAGTGATCCAGATGGATGGGGCTCTGAGTAACCTGATCTAGTTGTTGGCAATCTTTTCCATGGTAGGAGGTTGGAACTAGATGATTTTTAAGGTCCTTTTCAAGCTAAGCCATTCTGTGATTCTATGAGTCTATTATTCCCTTGAACCCAAATCACCAAATCTGATCATTGCATTGTGACATTAAGTTGAAGGCTTAAACTTCCAGAGTCAGGACAGAGAAGAAAACAACCTTTCTCTTTGAAACACTACAAAGTCAGGCCCCATACCAGTATGAAGACCATGGAGCACACTGCCAATCTTGGCTGGACTGTCCTACCACACCTGCCATATAGTCTGGATTTGGTGCCTTCTGACTTCCATCTGTTTGGGCCAATAAAAGACAGACTGTGTGGGCAACATTTCCTAGCAATGATGCCATCACCACAGCTGTGAAACAATGGGTCACACCTGCTGATGTAGATTTTACTAGCATAGCATGCAAGATCCTGTTCATCACTGGGGAAAATACATAGTTAATGGTGGTGAATATGTTGAAAAACAGTGTTTTGTAGCTGAGAACTTGCTCTATCAAATACTTTTATTTTGCTCCTTGTATCTGTTGTAGTTTCCATTGAAATAAACAGAAGACATTACTTTTGGACCTATGTAAAAAGTAACTGGACTTATAACGCGCACACTTAAACCTATTCTTTCATTGCAATAACAGAGAGATTATCTAAACTGCAGGTGTCAAGTGGATGGGGCCAGGCTCTTCTTGGTGGTGCTCAGTGACAGGCCAAGGGCCAACAGGCACAAACTGGAACACAGGAAGTTCCAAGTGAGAAAAAGCTTTCTTTACTGCGAGAGTGACAGCACACTGGAATAGGCTGCCCAGAGAGGTTGTGGAGACTCCTTCTCCGGAGATGCTCAAAACCCACCCGGACACTTTCCTGTGCAATCTACTGTAGAGAATCTGCTCTAGTAGGGGGTTGGACTAGGTGATTTTCAGAGGTCCCTTCCAAACCCTATGATTCTGTGGTTCTGTGAACGTAAAACGCTGTTATAAGGAATGCTATATTATGATACGATCCCTATGTTTTGTCCTCCGACAGCACTAAGTGGTGCACCATATAACCCTAAGGTGGACAAGACTACTCCAGTAAGGTGACAATTTGAAAAGAGATGAGAGAGTTGATGCTGGAAGGAAGCCAAGACAGAAAAGTGACACAAACCGCACTGCACAGAGCACAGACCCCAGCCTTCATAGCTTGCAGTTTTGAGCTCTGAACAGCACCTCCTGAAACTTCTTTTGTCTCTTACACAAAACTCCCATTCTGAGTGGAATCAGGGGAAGAAGGAGCAAGACTTTAAAAAGCCCCTGCAGAATCCCAGCGGCTCTTTTCCATTTAGGATAGCATCCCCCACTTCAGAGCCCTGCTGCTTCTCCAGGAAGACTGTGGGGTGCCTGCTGCTCAGTCAGTGCTGAGACAGGCAAAGTGCCAAACTGTAATGGGGAGTAATTTTTATTTATTTATTTATTTATTTTTATCATTTCCTCTTTAAAATAAAAAATAGACACTTGTTCTGATACCAGCTTTCAGCAACCTTTCAGCATGTACAAGGTCTGAAAACTTGCAACTATCCCACCCCGCTCCCTTGGCAGTGTATGCCAGCGTTATCATTGTCTATTTGTTTGATACATCCTGACAATGCCTAATCATCAGAGTTAAAGGCAAAAGAGTCCACGTTACAACTTTTCGTTTTGCCATGTGCTAAGCTTAGGATAGGAACAGCTGAAAATGGGGCCTAAAATCTTCACAGCATTCTGTAGGTGCCACGCATATGCATTTTTACCACAAATGTGCTGCATACCAAATTGCATTTGTTTTTAATAAGTTTTCCACTGTCAGTTGAAATTGTCCCCATATGCCTTGCATAAATTACAAGCTGTAATTATTTTCTCTGCAGATGATCAAAGACAGCCCTGAGAATGCAACAATGTTTCCAGTGTCTTATTAAAGTTCAGGATGGCCAGAAGTAGCCCCACTGGGGCTATGGCCCCACTCCAAATAAAACATTTTTAATTACTGAAGTATCAATAAGGACACCCAGGCAGCCATTGCCTGTGACTTGGAACACTCACACCTGTGGAGCGGTCTCATGATGAACATCGGGAGAAAAGATTCCATTATGAACAGAGATGAGAGGCTGAGAAGCCAATTCGCTAACACAGAAACAGGGAGATAGATAAATGTTACAACCCCCTGCAGCAGCCTCGTCCCCTGCGACACAAACACACTTCAGCTGCAAGATTAAACTGCCTTATGTCCTATTTCTTGGCAGCTGCTGATGGTGGAGTTTCATTTAGTGGAGTCTCCATCCACCCAAACAATACACCAGGTCCAAGGCAACGTGGATGATGGGGTTTTTGGTACAAGATTCTCTCACCTCTCACAAGCTTTCTCTGTATTTAGTGTGTTTAGATGTGCTGCTTACCAGAAGCGTTGTCCAGCATTCCTTTGTCACCGGCGCCGATTGACCCACAGTGCATGGGGAGAAACACTCCTTTTCCCTTGGAAGCATTTGAAAACTAAGCAAATGGTACGATTCACAAACGCTTACAAAAACACTGCTTGATAGAAATGACTATTAACAATCATACAGACACCTCTCACGCATCTAACTAGCACTATGGCTTCTCTTCTGCTAGTTCTGCCCATAACAGCTGGTACTGCCCGGCCGTTGGACTCCGCTTCTCTAGCAGCCTTCATGGAAGGAAATCCAGCACCAACCAAATGCCCATTCTTTATATCACAGTGCAGATCAATCCTTCAGCAGTCATTCAGATTCAGCTCCAGCCTTAGGAGTACATTAACCCAACGTATCAATCCAGCCGTTATTCCGGGGATTCCAAAGATCACCGGGCCATGTTGAAGAGCGACATTCACCAACCAAGCAGTTGATAATCGTTTCCAAACTTGCTTAAACCCGGAACAAATAACTTCTACTGTGGGATGGTTATGTCACAAAGTTGAGGCATGGTCACACTTTGGTGCGAAGCTCCTTCACAGACAATCTGCTGCATTTTGTGTAAACGTGTGTGAAACGTTGCTACTTCACACTGGCACGTGAATAGACTTAACACTTATTGGACTTAAGCAATAAGCAGTCACTCCAGAACTGCGTGACTTCAAGAATCACTTCTGGGTTCTGGATGAAGAGACCCCATTCTCCTTTATGTCAGGGTTACCATTAGAGATCCAAATAAACCGTTTGGGTTTTACTGATATCACTACAGTGTCTCACACCGTATCCTCTTCGGAATCTCCTGTTATCTGAAGAGTCATCTTGTAAATGGGCTTATCAAGGAGGGGTGCTGAGAAATTCATTAGTCTAAAGAAGCTAATTTCTCACTAGGACAATCGCCAAGCACAGTGTATCGTTATATACATAGAGCATACACGTGCATGTTTCTGGAACAGTCCTGCACGTCGATGTTGTGCAGTACGATTCATAGGGAACGCAATGGAAATGAGAGAAAGGAATGAACGTAAAGGGACTCTCTGTGGGTGTTTCTGAAGGTATCTCACAGACGGCACTTATACTCTGTAATGCAAACTTTTATGCGTCAAAAAAGAAAGACATGGGACAGCACAGTAGTTTTGAAGAAAAGGGATTTGTTGTCTATGGCAGAGGATAATCAACAAGAAATAAGGGCTGTGTAGGACTTTTCAATAGGAACTTAGCAGCCTCGTAAGGAAATCACATCTCTTGCTATCCGCAGATTTCTCTGACACAGCTCTGGACTTCATCTCTATCCCAGTGCATAAAAAAGCACACGTACACTCCTACTTCATTTGGTAGAGGCTCTTCTCTAAGTTGAGAAGTGGCAGAAGGCACTATAAACAATATTTAACCAGCAGAGACAGAGAGGAAAAGATGAGAGAATAGGAGGAGCACTGGCCCTGCAATGGCAGAACTCACCGCTTTATTTCGTGTAACTTGGTTCTAGGGTTAGGGTTAGGGCAGGGTAAGGGTTAGGGTCATGGTACGGGTTGAAATTAGCTTTAGGGGTTATTGTTATGATTAGCTTATGTTTAGGGTTAGCCTTAAATACTGGGTTAGGGTTAGAGATAGAGTTAGGGGGAGGGTTAGGGTAAAGGTTAGGGATAGGTTTAGGGTTAGGGTTAGGCCTACGTTATCAGATAGGATTAGGGTTAGGGTTAGGGTTAGGGTTAGGGTTAGGGTTAGGGTTAGGGTTAGGGTTAGGGTTAGGGTTAGGGTTAGGGTTAGGGTTAGGATTAAGCTTAGGCTTAGCGTTAGGGTTAGGGTTAGGGTTAGGCTTAGGGTTTCCGTTAGGCTTAGGGTTAGGGTTAGGGTTAGGGTTAGGGTTAGTGTTAGGGTTAGGTTAGGGTTAGGGTTAGGTTTAGGGTTACGGTTTGGTTTAGGGTTCCCATTAGGGTTAGTGTTAGGGTTAGGTTAAGGGTTAGGGTTAGGGTTAGGGTTAGGGTTAGGGTTACGGTTAGGGTTAGGGTTAGGGTTAGGGTTAGGGTTACGGTTAGGTTTCGGGTTAGGGTTAGGCTAAGGGTTAGGGTTAGGGTTAGGGTTCGGGTTAGAGTTAGGGTTAGGGTTCGGGTTAGGCTAAGGGTAGGGTTAGGGTTAGGGTTAGGGTTTCCATTAGGGTTAGGGTTAGGGTTACGGTTAGGGTTAGGGTAAGGATTAGGGTTAGGGTTAGGGTTAGGGTTAGGGTAAGGGTAAGGATTAGGGTTAGGGTTAGGGTAAGGACTAGGGTTAGGATTAGGGTTAGGGTTACGGTTAGGGTTAGGGTTAGGGTTAGGGTTACGGTTAGGTTTCGGGTTAGGGTTAGGGTTAGGGTTAGGGTTAGGGTTAGGGTTAGGGTTAGGGTTCGGGTTAGAGTTAGGGTTAGGGTTCGGGTTAGGGTTAGGGTAAGGATTAGGGTTAGGGTTCGGGTTAGGGTTTCCATTAG